>NC_035439.2:137382900-137512900 GCF_002127325.2 Helianthus annuus
TCAAACATCTTTTAAAAACCCACTTACCTGCGATTCCTTTTTACCACCGGACTTCAACCTAAATTAAATTACATTTAATCAAAACTTTCACATCCACTATCATCTCTATCATCTCTATCATCTGAACTATGATTACATCTAAATATCTCAACATTTCTCAACCTGATTCACTCAACAGTTCGTCGATTACAATCGTTTACATCATCGTCCCGAATACATCATCACTTCACCATCATCAGTCCACCATATTGAAGCATCTGGATTGAGATTGTATCTTGTATCTCAGATTTGAGATTTTACCACCAGATATTTCATATTTCATCATATAATCGAGGTTAGTTCCCAAAATTCGTCCGATGATTAAAGAATATATGATTCAATGAGTTTGTCACTACGTTGGTATCGTCGGGAGTCAATCACCGTCGGAATCGTTGCCACCAACGGAATCGTTGACGGATTTGTAATATAGATACTGTCATATAAATAGAGACACCGTTTGCAAGTTTATACAATTCTTTTATACTGTTATATGACAGATATTTTGTTGTTTATACTTTTATATGATATATAATTTGTCGATTCAAATTTCGTTTTGTATTGTATTGTATTGAGTGACATATAGTTATGCACATGTGCATATTTTTCCATCATAGGTTTAACATAATTGGATATTAAGGTAATTTTTGTGTAATATGTAGTTATGCACATATGCATAGATTGTAATAATAAGTCAATATGCACATGTGCATAATAGTGAATATGCTTTAACATAATTGGATATTAAGGTAATTTTTGTGTAATATGTAGTTATGCACATGTGCATAGATTGTAATAATAAGTCAATATGCACATGTGCATAATAGTTAATATGCACATGTGCATAATGTGCAATAACATGTGAATAAGGTAGTTAATGTTGATGCAGATGACACTGAAGGAGGACAAATAATGTATACATTTAGAGAGGACAAAGGAAACAAATTGTAACATCCCAAAAATCAGATTAAACCATCATAACATGATGCTACATAGTTATGTGAATTTGTAAGTTTATACAATTTGTTTTTGCATTTTCATATGTTAACATGATGCTTAATTGTCGATTCAGATCTTTTAAATCGTAGTTTCATATCTGAATTAGCAAAAATGGTTTGATGTATATGATGTTTAAGGGATTCGAGGTGATTGTTGTGATACACCAAATTGTAATGTGGTAACTATGTGTGTGTTTTTTGTATGTAGGTTTTGTTAGTGATTAAGTTTAAATATATTTGGTGGTGATACAGAATTTAAGTTGGGAATGGGTAGGTTGTTCGATTGAATCAGACTTTACCTGTTGATACTTTTTGTCATGTTAATGCACATGTGCACATAGTTATGCACATGTGCATAGTTAATATGGTGATGATAAAGTTGATGCATAGGTTGTTAACAAGGTCGTTTATGTTGATGCACATGTGCATAGTTAATATAGTGATGATAAAGTTGATGCATAGGTTGTTAACAAGGTTGTTTATGTTAATGCACATGTGCATAGTGTATATGGTGATGATAGAGTTAATGTTAATGCACATATTCATTGATAATTTATGTTTATTGATCTTATTTTTTTTTATTATTTTATTATTTTTTGTTGGTGTTTTAGTTAATTATGGAATAAATTGTGTTTTTTATCATTGATGATTTGTTGTATGTATGAGTTGTTGATTTGAGAAACTGTGATTTTGATCATGGATGATTTGTTGTATGTATGAGTTGTTGATTTTGATGATTTGTTTTATGTATGAGTTGTTGATTTGATGTTCTTTCAGAAGTTAGGGCTTGGATTATAGTTATGAAATGATGAGTTGGTTCAAAGAGGAAGAGAGAAATGATAAAGCCATAAGGAATTTGCTTAAACTTCCAGAGAATAGGAGGTGTATTAACTGCAACAGTTTGTTAATTTTCCAATTGTGTTATTGCCTTTGTGTTGAGTATTATTGTACTATATCGCCATTTATACATAATTTTGCTACCAATATTCCTAATATATCTCATGTTGTTTACTAAACAGGGACAACAATATGTATGTACAAACATATGGACATTCGTTTGCACTACTTGCAGTGGAATCCAGTAAGTACTTACATGTTTTTTCAGAAACTAAGTGCATTAATGTGAACTTTTTAGTTTGTATGTTAAGTATATCTTTTAAAATTTCAGCTTATATTGCTTATAGAATTATGTTTTCTATTCCGGTAACGGTTACGTCGGCTGAAAGAAGTTTTTCTCAAATTATTATTTTTTTTTTGGAAAAGGCCACAAGCTGTTAAGTCGCCTCAGGCCACCAAAAGGTTGAGCCGAAACTGGTAATATGTTTACTGCACATGTGCATACATGAAATGATTGATGTAATATATGTAATGCATGCAGGAAAAATATTCGAAACTGCTCATGGATTGACAGCAAGGACGTATTTGATTAATTGGTTGACCGATGAAAAATATCAGGAAAATGATAGACGAACAGGCGTTGAAACAGGAGGAGTGTTGGAAGATGGTTAGTAAATGGGAAGAAGATCAGAAGGTGTGAGGTTGTGAACTAATGCGAATGTTATATGTAGGTAGTTTGTGGATATGCAATTCATAAAGACATTTTTTTGTTGTCTTGATGTCTTTTGATGGTAATATGTAGGTAATTTTTACGATAACGGTTAATATAAAAATTTTAACGTATACAATGACTTATATGGTGGTTGATGGGTTAAAAATATATTTGATTGTTCAGGTATATTGGTAATGCATAACGTATTACGGATGATAATGTTTGTTAATATATGATGTATTATGTTGTTTGGTAGAGGAAATGTTGGTATTGCACATGTGCGAAGTTTGATATAACATATCATATTACGTATGGGGTACCATATTGCATATGATGATGTATGTAAAGGAAAACGTATTATATGCAATTAAGATATTCATGTATGCACATGTGCATTGGTCGAAACAATAACAATATGTAGTGAAACATTAAACATGTATGCACAAGTGCATTGTTTGAAAGAATAACCATGTGGATTGAAACAGTAAACATGTATGCACATGTGCATTTTTCAAAAAAGTAACCATGTTGGTAATATATGTTAGGTGGTTAATAATGAAATTACATACACTTATGTCTAATAAGTAATTGATACCAAAGTGTCATGATCGCAATCATAGCAATCATAACCTATGAATACGTATACAGACAGTGCTACATGATTGTAAACAAAAATAATAATAATGTTTATGATGATGCAGGGTCTTTAGCATCATCAACATCTTCATCAGTATCATTGGAATCAACATCCTCCCAATGGTTAAACGTAATGTTTATAATAGGCATGTATTCAGCATCAACATCGGGTATCCAATATGGTGTGCCATTAGTTGTAGAAGTCGTAGTTGTTCCTGTATAAAGAAAAAGAAAAACATATAATATTGTGATTAATGTGGTATATGGTGTGTACACGCACAATGTATAAATTTTTAACAAATTTTTTTTGGTGATGAGTATGGGGTGTTGGTAATTTGATGCACATGTGTATAATTATGTACTGATGGTTAATAGTTTATTTGTGATGATTATGGATTGTTGGCAACATAATGCACATGTGCATAATTATGTAATGTATGGAAATAAAAGTAATGAATGTGAAAAACAGTGATTTGTTTAATGCTTATTAGTAATGAATATGGGGTGTTGGTAATGTGATACACATGTATATGTTGGCAATGCACATGTGCATAATGTATACGTTGCAATGTATAATAGGTGTGTGGAAAATAGAGTACATATAGTTAAAACATAATGACATTAAAAGCTATGCATCGATAAGTTTAGATGGTATGGTTTCAATGTTGAAAACGGTGCGAACATTATGAAAACAAACAAGAATTGATGAAGATAAATAACGGTGCGGACTTACCATTTGGGTTGACGTTACCCCAGTAAGTCTCAGGTTGAGGATGCACAAGAGGATCACCGTATACCTCTGAGGTTGAGGTAAGCAAAATTCAATAAAGAAAAAGGTTTAACAAGATAATCCAAAGTTCCAAAATTATAGAACAATCTTTGAACCTTCCGCCAACTCTCTTTGCAAGACCAAGCATATTTAGCGTGCCAATCACGTTCGTCTTTATTGTCTGTCAAGAATTACACATTCCTTAAGGTTCCGTTATAATCATTTTTGGAGGCATTAAGTGAAAGGGACATAACAAATTGTTGTAGTTTCTAGCTGCAATAAGGATGAGGACGAATACACACCTTTACAGCATTGTATTTATACAAAATCGATGAAGCAGGGCATGCGAGATGGTATATTTGATCAACCTCAACCAGCAATGGTTCTGTGACATTTGAAACGGTGTATATAATATGATCACTTTATAAGTAATAAAGATCTTGTATCAATACAAAATCGTATGATTTATGTATATATTTTCAGAATAAGATTACAACTTAGCACAACTTCAGAATCATAAGTAGCAAGACAAATGTAATGGTTTGACTTTATGGTCAACTCTGTTACAGAAAACTATATATGAACAACTTTAGTTGATATGACCCCACAATTTAATGTCAATCCACAAGTTGCAAACTAGCTTAGAAGAATATGGGTGGAAAATGTATCTATCGCACATAAAACCTTAATTTATAAAAGTTATCCATTTTGACCCGTTAACAACCCGCCCACTAAATGAAAATCGAAACTGTTACCATACCTACGTCAATTAAGTCGGGGTATTTCGTTATGTCATCTGTAATGTCCTATTCTGCGGTTGAAGATGTGTAGGTAATCACACAAGACATTCCAGCTTTTGTTGATGCCTGCAGAGTTTATTTGGTTTGAATCCATTATTCATTGAAAAAAATAGTTGCAAGCAATCAATATTGCAGACTGGATATGGCAAATGGTCAACCTGTAGGCCAATAACACTATCTTCCACCACTAAGCAGGCTTTCTCAGAAACACCTAGCATCTGGCAAGGTAAGAAAAACATTCAATCAAATGGAAGCACAAGTCCCGATCACATTATTAACAAAAAAAAAGTAATACAATGATGCACATATGCATAAACTCAAATTTAATTACTAAAAAATATATTAATAATACTAAATAATCAACAACTTCTAACCTTTTTATTTAACATTTACATATTCGTCTTCCGTTGCACATGTGCAGGATGGTGTATTTATACAAAAATCACGTTCGACACTCGAATTGCATCAATAGTTATCAGCTCACATACATTAGCAGTTCTCAGTAGTTCGTCTTCGTCCCGATTACATCAAATATGTTTATTTCCCTTGGAGAATCAAACATATTTATTTACCTAATCATTGCTTGTACAAAAAACTACTTACCATTGCTCCAAATCTGGTAATTTGACACCAATTAACCAGTAATACAGTCCTGCATCAAGTTGATCCAATCACTCAACCTAACTAAGACTTCTAATTACAACAATAGATGTCTACAGGGGTGTTTATCTCCATTATCATTGTTCTTACGAAAACTACTTATTAATTAACCAAATCTAGTATCACAAGAATTAGAAAAATACTATGTTGACCACAGGTGCATCAAGGCCATTGCTTTTGTCAGCATCAAGGCCATTGCTTTTGTCAAAACGGTTCGTATTTTAGCCCAATCCATTCGTATTTTAGCCCAATCCATTCGTAATCGAGTATTCCATTCGTAATTAGGGAAACACGATCAGAATCATCGAGGAGTGTGGCACAATTAGGGTTATAGGAGGAACAATGGTAGGAGGAATGACACAATTAGGGTTACAGGAGGAACAAAGTATCAGGAGGATCAATAGATGTATGGGGATCGATACCTGATGAATCAGAAGACGCTTTATGCCACCGTAAACACTGTGCCGACTGCCACCACCGTGAAATATGTGAACGCCGACTACCTCTCTGCCGTGAAAACCACCATGAACGCCTCTACTCCGCCGTGAAACCACCGTGAATGCGTCTCTGCCACTTGTGAAAACTGTGAACTGGTGAAAGTCTTGAAACCCTAAAACAGATAATAGTAACAAAAAAAGAGGAATGCGCATGTTTTTATTATAAACATGTTATAATTACAAAAATGCCATGTGTTCACACTAGTTCTCGCGGTTCTCGCAATAAAGGGTGGTTCCTAACGGATCTTTGTCCTATATATATATATATATATTGGAGAGTTCAAATGAGAATAATTTTTTTGTAAGAAGAATAAAAAACAAATTTCAACCAATAAGAATGCTTTATTTTACTTCATTTAATATAAGTATTTAATGTTACAAGAAGGGTACATTGGTAAATCTACATATGTCATTAATTTGTAGTCTTCCTCTTTAATAGCTAATACATTAAATATTTTGTAACTTATCTTCAAAATATATATTTTTTTTCAAAAAATAAAATAAAATAATTTAAAGTGTAGGATAAATTACGAGTTGTGTAGGACAAATTACGAGTTGTGTAGGATAAATTTTAACGTGTAGCATGAATCTCGAAATATGTAACATAATTTTTTACGTGTGTAGGCAAAAAAAGTTATTATGGAGGATAATAGTCTTTATGACTAATTAATTAGTCAAAAATGATAATAAATGAGATAAGTGAAAAAACTATTTAATGTTTTACAAAATTACACTTTGTTCTTTTTCTTCTCAATTAAATTATCTTCTCAAATGAACCTTCCCCATATATATATATATATATATATATATATATATATATATATATATATATATATATATATATATATATAGGGCAAGGATAAATTGAAAACCCAGTTGAGTTGACTAAACCCTGAAAACCCATTAATGGCCATTGATTAACCTTCATGGATGGCTGAGATTTAATTTTCTCATGGTTGGATTTTGAATGCCTTTTGTCCATTTTTTTAATATAGTGATGGTACATGAAGGGCAATATGGGAAAGCCGAAAGTAATATAATCTCTTATAACAAACAAAAGTCTGCATGGGTGTAAGAACTTTACATCAACTTACATCAACTACATCATTACTCCCCTAATCTAAAAACCTATCTCAGTCTACAAAAAATTCAAAATACCCAAAACTCACCGGAGACTCACAACCCCTCACATTCTTCAAAAATTCCTAAAACTCTCTCTCTCTCTCATAGTCTTCAACAAACCTCTCAAATTAACCCCAAAATCACCGGAGAGTCACGCTCTGTCATTCATCTTCATCACTGAGTCTCTTGAATCTTCATCAAACCCCCTCAAATATGCAGACAAAAAGCATAAATCGAGTGAAAAAGCTGTTAAGATATTGAACGATCGACGCAGATTTCCGACAATCACCGAAGAAAAGAACGTTCGCCGGAAAAATTAGGGTTCCGGTCCGTCAGTTCAGGTTTTTACTTTCTTTTTGATTATGTAAGTGTAAAATAGAGTTACAGTTTGCCCTGGTTTTTTTAGTCTTGTGCGTCATAACACTGAAGGATGTTAAAAAGAATGGACTTTTTGGGGATTATGTTCTGGAAATAACATCTGGGTTTTCTTAAAAAGACAGGGTCCTTCCCAAAAAAATTTCTACCATTTGCATAGCCTGGGTGCCGACTAAACTGGTTTGTTTTGGGGGGGTAAAATGAAGGTTTTTTTTTATATATTTTGTAGGCCTTTGTTTATGTAGAATCCGGACTTTTATATATACAGGTTTGGGTGTTGTTTCATACACATTTGGGTTTAAAAAAACATACGGTTGTAGATAAAACTATAGATTTGTTGTTTCTGTTTTTTTTAAAGGCTTATGATTTGTTGTTAATGTTGTTTCTGTATTTTTATAAGGGTTAGAGTTTGTGTGTGGTTCTAAAGGTGTTACAAAAGGGAAAAAACATTAAATTATGGTGTGGATATATGTCATAACACTGAACGATGTACAAAAGGAATTGACTTTTTGGGGTTTATGTTTGAAAGTATTGAACATCACATTTTTTTGTAGTATATGTTTCTTGCTTTTATTTGATTGAGAAAATAAATTACACTAATAATCTTTAATTAGAAAAAACGGCTATTCGCGGTTTATCAATACATAATCAGAAATCATAAGTAAAAAAAATCAAGAATTCTGAGGATAATAAAAACTAAATGGCATAAATATTGTCCGAAGAATGGTCGTCTGATGTGTAAACTGATGCTTTGTTGGCATACGTGATAGTTTGCAGTCATCCGCAGTTACAACTAAAGATCCAAGGAAAAAATGAGCCCAGGTGTTTATAATTACAAAACCTTTCATAATTTATGCTTACGCATTAAATTAGATATTAGTTTATTAATGTTGTTTACAATTAACAAAATGCAGCTAAAAAGACTCGCCGTACGCCGGTTCTCGATAAGCAAGCGCATCATGATAAGAAGTTGCAAAAAACAAAGCTAATAAGTACGTACAAGCATTTTTTTCACTTGTCTTACATTTATGTTTTGAAATAAATAATAAAACAAACTTGTTGTCTCAGTTTCAACAGACAGTGATTTGGACACATGATGCGTGTTAGTGTATATATGTTTTTAGATGTTTATTTAAGCCCTTTTTACACTTTTAGCCAAGTTTTAAATTTATAAAACACGATATTTACTAACACTAAGCACACATATGGGCAAGTGCACCCATCGTGGACGTAGTATAGTGTTGGTAAGATACCGAGGTCGTCCAAGGACACAAGAGCTTTTAATACCGGTTTATCCTCAACGTCTAATCAAATCAAAAAGTTAGAAAAATGTTTTAAACTAAGAAAAATAAAAACTAACTAAATGCTGAAAAATAAAATAAATAAAAACAGATAGACAAGATGAATCACTTGGATCCGACACGTGTATTAGTATAACCTTTGATTATTTTCGCACTTTTGCACTTGTTTAAGAGATTATCTTAGTTATTGTAGTAGGCCCCTCTTTTGAAGGCGACGTTACCCTCAACCCAGTAGTTTGAGTCAGCAAGGATACAATCCTAAAGGGTCGGATTATTGAAAGATAATGAATTAAGTTATTAATGCAAATTATGGTAGGCCCCGCTTTTGGCGGTGACGTTACCCTCGGCTAAGTAGTCTGAGTCAGCAGGGATACAGTCCTAAATAGCCGGGTTATAGTATTAATAGTAGTTAGCTTATGAGGGGGTCAAAGAGTTTGGATCCCCGCCATCCAATACCTATGGGCATTGAAGGAGATCCTACTAAATTTGACCCAGGTCCCAAGCAGGACCTCTAAACGCTGAACAAGGGCAAGACCTTTACCAAACCGTTCCCTTAACCCCCGACCAGGTAGCCAACATACCTCCATATAGACCGTGGAGATATGAATGGTGAAAATCTTTTATTTTATATAGACAGTAAAATAATGCCAAGACACCACGGACAAACGATAAGGAAAGATCACCTTCAACATAAGTAACTAGTTATTAAAGTCATTAATACAAAACCAAATAAAAAGTGCAAAAGATTAAAAATAAAAAGTATTATACTAAACACTTGTCTTCACCAAGTGATGTAAGAGACTTAGGCAAACATGGCCTTGATTGTCAAGAACTCTTACGATCAATCTTGGATCCCGAGACGACTCACACACTCTATGATGGACAATGGATGATGGTGGTGGATGATGGTGTTATGGTGATGATGGGTGGTGGATGAAGTGTGAGAGAGGTGGTGTGCCAAGGGATGAGAGAGAATGAAACCAAGCTCCTCTATTTATAGGCTGAACAGAACGCTGGACACGGCCCCGTGTCCGTTGGACACGGCCCCGTGCCCGTCTGACAGTCTCTCTCTTCATTAATTGTAATTGCGAATTACAATTAATGCGCCTGCTGTACTTTCAACACGCCCCCGTGTCCGCTGGGCACGGCCCCGTGGTGAGCAATGGAAGCTTCTACTGGTTTGTCTTTTCTGCTGCTTCCTGGGCACGCCCCCGTGTTCACTGGACACGGGGCGTGTTCAGACTTCTGTTCTCTTCTCTTTGTCTTGGGAGGTGCCGTTGAGGGTCCGGGCAGTTTACTTTTGTTCCTTTTCTTGTATTTATGGTAGAATTAGTGGTCTTTTTGCTTCTTTTGTGATTTTGAGCTCATTTCATCCTGAAAATACAAAAGGAAGACAAAAACACTCTTTTTCCAACATTAGTACTTAAAAAGGGTTAGTTTTATGCCTTAATTGATGTGTTTTATATGTTGCATTTTACACACATCAAATACCCCCAAACTTGAACTTTTGCTTGTCCTCAAGCAAAACTCTTTTAATGTGGCTTACACTCCCAAATGGAATAGGTAGAAGAGAAGTTTTTTAACTTGTCCTAGAGTGTCGGGAATCCAAGGTTTGTATAGGTTCTATTTTTATTTTATTTACAATCTTATTCGTCATGGCTTATTTTGAACTTTTCATAAGATAAACTACTTATTTGGGCATAGCATGCCTTATTAAAATTCCATTTATATACAAGTTCACATACCTCACGGGAGATCACTCAATCACTCGGCCGAAGGTGTATATTTAAGTGAATCGCTCGAGAGCGGCACGGATTTACATTCTCCATATGCTTGCCAAGCGATCAATCCTCCTCCTTTTTAACTTTTTACCTTTGTAAATATCAAGAGGTCTTTTGGGGTGAAGGCTTGGGTTTAAAGGTGGGTGGTTGGTTAGTGGTTAGTAAAAAGGGCGAAAATCGTAACAAGTGTCGGTTTTCGTGAAATACCTTATTTTTGGTGACATTTATTTTTGAAGTATTTCTCCAAACAAGCTTTTTGTAGCTTATGTTTGTTTTTGACTTCATTCATTTTTTTTTTTTTGTTCGTCACGTAAAGGGTATGTTTATGAAAAACCGAGTTTGTTACTAAAATAAAGGTGAAAAAATGAAAAAGGTTTTTGGTGGGTAAAAAAAAAAATTGTTTTGGGGGTAATGAAATGAAAAGTTTAGGCTCAAAGGGGTTTTCTAGGGGGGTTTTGGGTAGGTAAAAAAAAAAAAATTTGAAAAATAATGGTTTTGAAAGAAAATAGTTAGTCCTAATGCCTCCATCATTTACTTACTTGGGTTTAAGTTGGTAAGGACCGGGAATGTATCGTCGTGGCAAGTTCTAGATTTGTAAAGACCGAGCGGCTATTCACACAAGAAACGAAAAATGAGCATTTAATCTAAATATGTGTATTTTTATGCTCAATAAAGGCTCAAAACTCACTTTTTGTGGGAATGGGTTTTTAATGTGACCAAGCATATATAATCGAATTTTAGCTAGACTTGTTATACCGGTTCATAATTTTCTTATGTTAGTTCTTTTTATCACGACGCTATCGGTTGTAAGTTTGTAAAAATATAACCCTTTTATAACTTGTTATTCCCAACTTAAACTAAGACAAGTAAATAAAAAAAATGAAAAAGTTTTTGAAAAAATTTGGGGTGTTTAGCGGTTCCAATAGAGTTTTGTGTAAGGCTTGTTTTAGGATTTTGCAAAATTCCAAGGTTTTAGCATCCCCCCCACACTTAAATTACACATTGTCCTCAATGTGTCCAAAAATAAAGCTTTTGGTTGATTAGAATATGTAAAAGTGTGTTTAAAAACAAAGATTTGTGTTACTGGCGCTCTGGACACGGCCCCGTGTTGACCGGGCACGGCCCCGTGGTCAAGTGCCCGTAACAAAAATTATAGAAGTGAAACAGAAGCCTGGACACGGGGGCGTGTTCGCTGAACACGGCCCGTGTCCAGTTACCTGAACTGGGTGATTTCCTGCAGGGGGCTCAGCACGGGGCCGTGTTGGTTGGGCACGGCCCGTGTGGAGCCTTCTGTTATGGAGATTTTTGTCGGTTTGTTCTGTTCTTCTGCATGGTTCCATTTTTTCTCGTTCCCTTTTTCATCCATTACCACCACGAGTCCATAAATCATAAAAACCATCATAACATTGCTAATAGAGAGATTACATAAATATAGTTAATTAACTAAGGGGTACATAAGGTTATCATAAAGGTTCTACTTATTTATGAAAATTTCGGGAATAGCTTCCCGATGTAGAAACATTCTTCAGCCCATGGCTCCTAGGTTTTCACTCAAAGCCATTCTTCTATCTCCCTTGGGAGGTAGAAGGTAGCCTCATTCTCGTCGGTATCTTGAGGAGGAGCGCTTACCGGGATTCCTTGCACTACCCTTGGTTGCGGTACTTGGTGCAAGGCGTGCCATTCTGCTGGGATGATAACTTCGGGTACCACATTCCACGCCCTGTGTGTAATCACCGGAACCAAAGGCGGGGAAGCAAGAAGGTTTAACCTTTGGTGCAGAAGGTTTACTTCTTGCAGGCAGCCCTCCAAACCTATCGTCAGATGATTAACGCGGTCCACTAAAGCTTCTTCTACACTTGTCAATTCGTCCACGGCTTCCCTTAAAGCGTAAACGTAGTTTACTAGGGAATCCTCTGCGGTGGACGATCTCCTTCCATTTCGGTTATTCCTTGAAGATGCTCCGCTGTTTCGGCTGGCCATTTTCTGCGAAATAAGCCGAGGATAACTAAATTTTTGCAAAACAGTACCTCGAACACGGCCCCGTGCTCAGTGAGCACGGCCCCGTGTTCAACTGTCTGCAGGAATTTTTGTCTAATGGTTCTAGGTTTTTAAATTATTTCTATATACTTTCGTCGTGTTATGAGCTTAGATAATTTTAAAAACAAAGTTATAGAACTAACTTTAGACAAGAATCCATAGCGAAAATTCCTACAAACCTTGCATAGAAGGTTGGAATCATGGGTTTCCAAGCTTCCATGGAGGTAGGGTTTGAAAAAATTTTTGGAAGAAGAGGAAATGAACAAAAGTGGAAAAGACAAGATGGTCCTTAGGAACCTTCTTTTGGTACTTACCTAGGATGGTATATGTGAAGATTCCAGGGATCTCTGCTTTGTGGAGTGGTCAAAAATGAGCAGGATTCAGGCTGCATTTAAAGAAAACGACAGCACACTGAACACGGCCCCGTGTCCGCCGGACACGGCCCCGTGTGCAGAAAAATCCTGACACATTTTGTCCGTATTCTGACAGAATCAGCAGAAAATCTTCTGAGCGAACACGGGGTCGTGGTGACCGGACACGGCCCCGTGTCGGAGGGCTGTCTTATGGAGTTTTGTCTTTTCTAAGGAGCTAACTTGTATCGGGTGGCTCCTGACTTGTTGGAACAACCCCAAAGTGCCTAAGATACCTTAATTGTCCTATACTAAGGCGAGAACGCAAGAGGTTGTCGGTGAGGGTAATTCCTATTTTCATTCTAGGTGGACAAGTCCAACCCTTTCCCGGGCTCTCGTTAAAGAAGGTGTATGCCGAATCGCTCAGGTCTATGTATGCATCGAACGAGGTCGATGGGGAGTCCTTCACGGCACAATCGGCACAGGGACGACTATCGTCCACGTCTTGTCTAGGAAGAAGGGTATTTTTGGGAGCAACGAGGTTGTCAGAATGCGGTTCCAACATTTCCTCATGGTCATCATCCTGGGATGGATCTAAGAAATCCTTCCTAAGTTCTTTTGACCAATTTAGAAGTAGTTCTTCTAGTTGAAATAGCTCGTCAAGGAGCATATCTCCTAGAATATCCGGTTGGGCGCATTCGAGGGAGAAATAATGTTTATTTTTACTTTCGCCCCTCTTAAGGCTACAAGGAATTGGTGGGTCTATATAGTGTGGCCTATAAGTGAGGAAGAAACATTTTAATTCCTCGTGTTCGCCTCCACATATTTGACACCACAAACCATAAGAGTGCCGAAAGTAAAAAGAATCACTATTACTCATGTTTGTATCAGAAGTTACCAACCGCCGGGATCAAACGGTTCTGTTTTCAGTAACTGAATCTTGGGCACGGGGGCGTGTTGAGTGGACACGGCCCCGTGTTCAGCCTACTGTCTGATATAAAACAGGATTGCCAGTTCCAATGATTGGGCACGGGGGCGTGTTCAGCGGGCACGGCCCCGTGCTGAGCTCTGCAGAAGCTGAAAAATCTAAAAAAAAAATCCTAAAAATTAAAGAAAAATAAAAAGATGATTAGGCCGTTGATTCCTAACTTTCTTAAAATCCTTGTGTCCCCGGCAACGGCGCCAAAAACTTGATGCGTGTTAGTGTATATATGTTTTTAGATGTTTATTTAAGCCCTTTTTACACTTTTAGCCAAGTTTTAAATTTATAAAACACGATATTTACTAACACTAAGCACACATATGGGCAAGTGCACCCATCGTGGACGTAGTATAGTGTTGGTAAGATACCGAGGTCGTCCAAGGACACAAGAGCTTTTAATACCGGTTTATCCTCAACGTCTAATCAAATCAAAAAGTTAGAAAAATGTTTTAAACTAAGAAAAATAAAAACTAACTAAATGCTGAAAAATAAAATAAATAAAAACAGATAGACAAGATGAATCACTTGGATCCGACACGTGTATTAGTATAACCTTTGATTATTTTCGCACTTTTGCACTTGTTTAAGAGATTATCTTAGTTATTGTAGTAGGCCCCTCTTTTGAAGGCGACGTTACCCTCAACCCAGTAGTTTGAGTCAGCAAGGATACAATCCTAAAGGGTCGGATTATTGAAAGATAATGAATTAAGTTATTAATGCAAATTATGGTAGGCCCCGCTTTTGGCGGTGACGTTACCCTCGGCTAAGTAGTCTGAGTCAGCAGGGATACAGTCCTAAATAGCCGGGTTATAGTATTAATAGTAGTTAGCTTATGAGGGGGTCAAAGAGTTTGGATCCCCGCCATCCAATACCTATGGGCATTGAAGGAGATCCTACTAAATTTGACCCAGGTCCCAAGCAGGACCTCTAAACGCTGAACAAGGGCAAGACCTTTACCAAACCGTTCCCTTAACCCCCGACCAGGTAGCCAACATACCTCCATATAGACCGTGGAGATATGAATGGTGAAAATCTTTTATTTTATATAGACAGTAAAATAATGCCAAGACACCACGGACAAACGATAAGGAAAGATCACCTTCAACATAAGTAACTAGTTATTAAAGTCATTAATACAAAACCAAATAAAAAGTGCAAAAGATTAAAAATAAAAAGTATTATACTAAACACTTGTCTTCACCAAGTGATGTAAGAGACTTAGGCAAACATGGCCTTGATTGTCAAGAACTCTTACGATCAATCTTGGATCCCGAGACGACTCACACACTCTATGATGGACAATGGATGATGGTGGTGGATGATGGTGTTATGGTGATGATGGGTGGTGGATGAAGTGTGAGAGAGGTGGTGTGCCAAGGGATGAGAGAGAATGAAACCAAGCTCCTCTATTTATAGGCTGAACAGAACGCTGGACACGGCCCCGTGTCCGCTGGACACGGCCCCGTGCCCGTCTGACAGTCTCTCTCTTCATTAATTGTAATTGCGAATTACAATTAATGCGCCTGCTGTACTTTCAACACGCCCCCGTGTCCGCTGGGCACGGCCCCGTGGTGAGCAATGGAAGCTTCTACTGGTTTGTCTTTTCTGCTGCTTCCTGGGCACGCCCCCGTGTTCACTGGACACGGGGCGTGTTCAGACTTCTGTTCTCTTCTCTTTGTCTTGGGAGGTGCCGTTGAGGGTCCGGGCAGTTTACTTTTGTTCCTTTTCTTGTATTTATGGTAGAATTAGTGGTCTTTTTGCTTCTTTTGTGATTTTGAGCTCATTTCATCCTGAAAATACAAAAGGAAGACAAAAACACTCTTTTTCCAACATTAGTACTTAAAAAGGGTTAGTTTTATGCCTTAATTGATGTGTTTTATATGTTGCATTTTACACACATCAACACACCCGGGAAAAACATGGAGAATATACAAAAAGGTATGTTTTTTCTTACGTATAAAAGTTTCTTTGTTACATTTTTTTAAAATCTAATATTTATGTACTTGCACTTTGTAAAAACATTCTAAGTTGACAACGATTCGAGTGGGCACAACCGGAAAAAACATGGAGAATATACAAAACTGTTTTAGATGTAATCTTTATGAATCTAAATAATATATATGTTTCGATACCTTAATGCTAATTATTAAGGTTCTAAATACTGACACCGGATGCTAACACGGGCGGGCCAGCAACGCGAACAAGAGGAGGTAAAAAGGTTTTAAAATTAGTCTTTTTTCTTTATATTGTTAAGACATATATTTTGTAAAGGGTTGTTAATAGTTTCCGATTTATATAAAACTCGTACGGATGTAGGTAAGCAAGCACATCGGGTAAAGAAGTTGCAAAAAAGAAAGCTAATAAGTACGTACAAACGTTTTTTTTTTTCTTTTGGTTGTTTTATAATTATGTTTTATATAAATAATAAAACAAAGTTGGTGTCTCAGTTTCACCAGACAGTGATTTGGACACACCCGGGGAAAACATGAAGAAAATGAAAAAAGGTATGTTTTTTAATTCTATATACATTTCTTCGTTACATTTTTTTATATATCTAATATTTATGTACATGAAAATGGTAAAAAACATTCCAGCTGATGGCGATGCGGGCGGGCCAGCAACACGTACTAGAGCAGGTACATAACTGTATTAGACGTCATCTTTAGGAATCTAAATAAATATATGTTTCAATACTTTTTTAATAAAATCTATATTTACAGGTCAACAATCACGGGCGGATAGCAAAACAAAGAAAATTGTGAAAAGGAAATTAATAGGTATGTACACACAACTTGTTTCCTTCCTTTATAAATTATGTAAATCATATCTGACAGTTGGTGTCTTAGTTTCAGTCGACAGCGACTCAGAGATGGCTGGAGATTTCACCTTGGGTCACAAAGGCGATGCGGTCGAGCCAGAGAAGCATGCAACTGTGGTGAGCGAAACAAAAAAAGAAAAACATGAACGGGTGCTAAGGCGAAGTGGGAAACAACCAAAAAGCAATAAGCGGCCAAAAATAAAAACACGTTCAGCGCCTATGCAATTGTACAAATGCATCAAGTCTCTAACCAGTAATCAACAAGAGGATGTGAAGAGGATGGGGTTTGGTAAGATGCTATCTTTCAACATCAGTAGCATACCTGCAAAACTTGCACACTATGTTGTGGATCACTTCAACACAGAAGAAATGGCTATCGAGATGTCGTGCGGGTCAATAAATGTTGATGTTGAGTCTGTGCATGACCTTTTTGGAATTCCTAACAAAGGCAAAAACATGCAAAATGTAAGACCATCTGAGAAGCTTGATGTTGCTGTTATGGCATGGAGAAAACGATACCGTTCACGATTTGTGGCACCGACAAAACTGGCACAATCTATAGTCACAAGTGATGAAGACAATAGTTTCAATTTCCGACTAGACTTCCTGATGTTATTCTTAACCGTCATGGTTGAGTGTAATAGAAATGGGCGAATGAAGGAGTGGATTTTGAAAAGTTTAACTGGACATACGGATTTCAGTAAAATTAATTGGTGTGCCTATGTCATTCAGCAAATTAAATCTTGTAAAGATGGATGGAAGAGGTGTGATCCTGATTCTCCATTTTCCGGTCCACTCACGCTTTTGGCTGTAAGTGTTTTTCTGTAAGAAAACTTACTAAAAATATACCTATACAACATTTGTTTAGTTATCTTACCACTTTCAATTCTTTTTTTTTTCATTACACAGCTGTTGTACGTCGACCGAGTTAAATGCACCGGACTTGAAGTGGACCGGTCAATCAACCCAATCGTATTCTGGAATAAAAACGAATTGAAAAAGAGAGAAAGATTGGAGATAAAAACAGGTGGTTTTGGAAGAGGCAGCTTGCATGAAGTTGCTGTGGTTAAACGGGATTCTAGAAAAACTGAGTTACGAGTTAATGATGAAGTTCTTAATGTAAGATTACTAATCATAACCAGTTTCAGAATAATTATCTTCTTTCAACATTACTTACAAAAAATGTTTTTAAAAACTTTCTTTGTAGAATGAGATTGAATCTATTAGAAAACATTTGGATGTCATGGAAGCCAAAAAGATAACGGTACAAAAAAAGTTGGAGGTTTTGTTTAATGCTCATCCACGCAATGTGCAAGTTTAGAAATTGATACAACGGTATGAGAACATTGTTCACTCCAGGAAAACAACGGTGTGGCTGGTGCCTGATACCCCACAGAAAAAAAATTGCCGGGGTCCTCATGTCTCTCAAGAAGACAGTGCAAAACCCTGAAAATGATTACACAGAAGGTAATATGAATGACGGATAAATCACTACCTTAAATGTGTATTAACTTTTACTACAAACGGTAACTAATTAGTTTTTTTTTTGGGCCAAATGCAGAAGATCAAGATAATGCCGCAACTGCAGCTGAGGTGGCAAACGTTGATGGTATGAACTTTTTTGCATACCTACTTAAATTCAATCAATTTAATCTTACAAACATAACACAACCATTAAAAAGCCCTACATAAAATGTTACATTTTTCTGCAAATAAAAAAAAATGTAGCATGATTTAATTAAAAATAACGTAAAAAATTAAGGGCAAAAAGTAATAAGCCAAAAGTAAAGTTAACCGCCTTATGTATCTCCTAAAATGCAAACTAAACGTAAAATATATGTAGATGGGGGTGAGGGTGACAAAACACAAGAGAAGATACCAGATTCGCCAGCTACTACACAAAAAAATGGCACATGTGTAGTGACACGCGACGAAGAAAGTCAGGCAAAAGATCAAGAGAAGAAAGCTACACCGAGAAGTAAGTTCTACATGTTTTTTTGTTTAATTCAACCATTATATAAAACTCACGTATAACCTGTTACATGTGTACAAAAATTAAGAAGAACCGATAATACAGAAAAAACTAACACATACATGTATGTGTACATGTAAATGAATAGAATTGGACAGCAGCAACGAAACACAAAACATGGAAGAATTGCTTGATGGCCCTACCTTTGACCTACTCACACAAGAAACCGACCTAGGTAAGTCATGATTCCAAAAATAAAAAAAATAAAAATACCGTAACATGTGTTATTCCTGTACACAACAGATAATCAGAGATATAAAAACCAAAAAAAAATGTGCAGGTGCTGATGTCGATGAAACAAGGGATGCCATGAATCAAGAAGATAAAAAATCGAAAGAAGAAGAGACCAAGAATAAAATCAATGGTAAGTTCTACATGTTTTTTACTTCATTCCAAAATTATAATAAACTTATGATTTTTTTATTAAAACTAACAAACAAAAAAAAAATAAGCAGGCAAGGGAGCGGCTGAAAATGATATCAGAAGTAACGCTTGGGTAAAGGAACTTGAATCAAAACGAATAAAACCAATTGGTAGGTTCAACCGGTCATGCGATGACCATGATGACGGAATGGAAATTGAAATTACATCAGAAGAACAACATATATGGGATTTTCTGTTCGATATCAAATACTCAATGTAAGATTCCGTTTAAATTATAAAATACTAGTTGTTACATTAAGCAAGGCTTGGCTCTAGATAGATTACGGAATGTTTTGGTCCAAATAGAATGTTTTTTTACGACTACACTATTTTCTTTTAAATGTATAACAGCATACGTTTTTTCATAAACAACATACAGGCCACGGAAAATGGTCATCTCTTTGTCTAGCTGGGTAACAAGAAAATTTGGTGAATCTGCTGAGTAAGTTCAGTTATATAAAATATAAGTAAAACATAGTATTCGTAGATTTTTTATATCTAGAATTTAATTTATAAATTTAACATTATCTTGCGTAGAGATATTATATTCAAGAGTATTCACGGCACCGAAATCACAAAGATGCTGATGCGCACATTGAGGGAGGAAGTGAAGGTGTTCTCTGACGTGGTTGATGCTTGGGTAGATTTAATGAATTTTGAAGAAGTAGAAAGAACCAACGGCGACTTGATGCGTATTTATTTTAGAACAACTGTGATAGTGAGTATTCATCTTATATTGTTTTGATCTTTGTCTATGATTCTGAATTTATTAAGTCTTTTGGCTCTTGAACCAGCTTGCCTATTCAAAAGAATTTTTTTAATTATTGGAATTGGGGTCTTGCACCAGCTTATTGACACATCTTATTTGAAAAAAAAAATACAGGACAGCTGGTTATTGACAGATTCTGCTTGTGATGATGATGAACGTATGAAAACGTTCAGCGAAAGGGTGACGGATGCGGGCGCATATGAGTTCATTGGGTTGAAAATGGTTTTCTTTCCAATCCATGAGAATGATCAATATTACTTGATTGTCTTCGATCTGAAAAAAGGCGCAATAACCGTGATAGACCACAGGCCTGATCGCACACCCTTAGTTGGCATTAGGGATCATCAAGACTACTACATTAAAGACACACCATACAAAGTGGTTAGTCATTCTCTGTTCTTGTAAACTTCATGATGAAGAACAAAATAACTCATACCAAAACTGATTAGTATATTGTTTTTAACAGAAGCATATGATGGACGCTTATTTGGAGCTTTGCGAACATCCGGCAAAAGATGAAATCGCAGCAGCCAAGATTGAAAGGTGTAATATCAAATGGGCGACCCCTGCGCATCCAATGGATAGTGCGGTATTCCTTATGCAGCACATGTAGAAATTTAACGGCATCAATGAACCTTTTGAATGTGGTTTTAGCAGCCACTGGAAGAAAAAGCAAAAACAGATTCTTGCCCTCCGAAAAATATTCGCTACACGCATGCTACTCTCTAATGTGAATTTGATGAACGCGAAGGTTCGCGAGGCTGCATTATCAGTGTAAGCTTCTGCTAGTATTATGTTTTTGGTGGAGATCTTAAACAATATAACTCGTACTTTGCCAGTTGCCTATGTATGTATTTCACTATTAGTCTATGTCGTTGCTTTTGGAACAAATGTCTTTATATGTATGTTTAATGTTAACTTTTGGCGACCCATAAGAACACTAATGGAAAGCTTGACTAAGATAATTTCATTTGAAAAGCATACAAAAAAGATGTAGTAACAAAAGGTGTAAAAATGCAATATTTTCATATGATAACTTTTTTAATCACTTTGACAAATTTAAATAGAATATTATGACTAATATGTCTGTTATTTGTGGTAATAATTATCATTACAAGCTATTTTGTTACAAAAACAAGCTAATTTCTTAAACAGTCGTAATTATCATTACAAGCTAGTTTGATACAAAATAAAAACAATAGAAAAAAATACCTGTTTCGTTACAAAAACCAGTACAAAATAAAAAATGTAACAGCATATAGGGCAGACACAGCATATACTACTCCTAGTTAAAATATTTTTTGGGGCATTTTTATAAAGAAAAAAAAGTAGAGTCTTACAAATTAATGCTGCCAACTTGTAAGTGTCTAATCTATTCTGCACCAAAAACAAACACAAACCAACACCATATCCAATAAAATATATCATAGTACCGATTAAAATTATAATAATATATATAAACAAAAAGAAGTACAAAGGTGATATAAATCACCCAGTATAGGGAAACTAAATTGGACAAAAAGCAAGTATAAAGTACAATGTCAAATAATGTTTACACGAACCAAAGCAAAAAGCATAAAAAATTGAAAAAGAAAATGTCAACTTCTATCTCTATCTTATGCACATGCATCAATAGTTCTCTTGTGATTTGATATCTATAGTACAAGCATTTAATGAATCCCAATATTCTCTTTGTGGTGTAATAACAAGGCCCGTAATAACAATAAAATAAAATATATATACACCTATAACGTTGGGTGAACAAAAGGAGGGAAGAATCAAAAGTACAAAACTTTAAAGAAAGTTGTTACATCAAATGTAAAAGCTACTGATTGAAAGGCTGAGATAATTATATGTATGGGTAGCCTTATATGTTTTAGCCTAAGACCATAACCCTTATATCTATAATATAATTATGTTACAGGCCCTTATGTTACATTTCCCAATTAATTGCTTTAACACAAAAACAAACAGCAAAAAAATACTTAACTTCTATATTGGTTAGGGTATTACATTTAAGGCAACATTTAATGTTGATTTAAACTGATGTAAACAATCTAATTAATTTATCCACCTAACATCATTTGCTTCTGTATAAATTAGGGTGAAATGTAAACATTTGTTTCATCACTTGTTCCCCATAAAAGAAGTGAAAAAAAAAACCTTATTATGTCTAGTCCAGCATCACCATCCGACTCAAAACGGGTTACCAAACGATTGCGGAGAACTCTCTCATTTGAACTCCAAGCTCCAAAATCGGATGCCAACCCAGAGTGTTCTCAAATCACAAACACCCCTTCTCTTCCGACAACGCTGCAAACTGTTGAAGAAAATCTTGGTATCGATGCTAAGCTTATAAGTGACCTCCTTACTAACACTAAACCTGAAGGAACAACACATGATGAGATGTGCTTAGATGATGCACTTTTTGATGTTGACTGGGGATCATTTTACTTCACTACACAAGTTACCCCTGTCAAAAGCTCTTCAACTGTGTTGCTCGCTGACGAAGCTAAACCAGTCAATGCCACACAAGAGAACCCCCCGGCAGTTGATCCAAAGACTACCAATGATCCAGAAGATGATCCTATAAATGATGATTACTTGTGTTACTCACCAAACACTCTTATCTCGTGGGCCAATCACAACCCGTGGGAGAGTGAGCTTAGCCCAGAACCATTCAGCACTGAAATTCAATATGGCACTCCAGGATCGTTTCTTGACTAAAAAGTGGTGTTTACATCAAGTTGCTAGTATCGGTGTGAAAAAAAAATGTGCCCCAATTTTCCCTCTCTCATGCAATATAGGGGCTACTTTACTTATCCTATGTTGTTTACCATATCTAGTGTTAAAGTTATTATGTACTCAACTATTGAGTTAAATCTATGTTTTTCCAATCTATCTTATTCAAAAATTCGTGTCATTATTATATGATTTAAAAAAAAAAATTGATATCTTAAAAAAAGGGCATACATAGGTTACACACTTTAGGGAAAAAAAATAAAAGAGTCACGTGATCAAATCTAAAAAAACATACAACGTTGTTGGGGAAAAAAAGATATTCAAGGAACATTCAAACAAAGGCACATGATCAAACACACATAGAACAAAAATGTACAAAAAAATCTCACTGAAAAAAATGTATCTCGGATACACCAAAAATGTACAAAAATCAGAGGCAAAAAAAAATTGTAACATGGTAAAGACAAAAACCAAAAAAACACTAACATATAAAATTCTCAGATTCAAAACATCAAAAGTCTACATAAAATCTTAGGGGGAAAAATATAACATGGTAAAAACAAAACCCAAAAACCCATAACATAGAAAAATCTCAGATTCAACCAAACATCAACAAGTACATACTAGAAAATGTCATTAACATACTAATAAGCATAATGCAACTAAGTACTAACTATTTCTTAATGACAACAAACAATCCTAACAAGTAAGCTGCCAAACACTAACGCTAATATCAGTAACCATATAACCCTCTTCTTCTTCCGAATTTCTTGTTCGCGGGTAAACAGTTCAGCTTGCAGGTTGTTGATGTTCCTCAAAAGACCTGGTATGATCCTAGTTGACCGTAAGCACATCGGTGGGTCGACCCAACCAATGAAAGGGCAGTTGCTAGGCTACATTAAAAATAATGGGCATAAAACACGATTAGAACACACATTTACTTATTAAAACCAGGGTTCGAATTTTTTACCTTAAATGGACATGAATAGAACCTTCTTCCTGGGTTATCGTCAGTCCATGATGTCCGGATAACAGCCATCCTCCCACATGAACACCTTTTCATCTTTTTTGAGAGGTAGATGAATTGTATACGAAAAAGAGAGATGAGAAAATCATATATTTAAATATAGTTTGGGTAGTTGGAGATGGAGATAGTTGGAAGCCTGTAGTTGAAATGATGGATCTAATATAAAGATATGAACCAACCATTTGTGGGTCCCATTATAAATATATCCTTTTGTCATTACCCACGTCCATGTACTTCCTACTTTTTTTACTTTTCATTACTTTTTTTAACAATGGGGCCTACCCCCCCCCCCCCCCTAGGAAAAAGTTTACCACATATCTACTTGAATAAACCAAAAACAGAAAAAAAAAAAATAATAATACATCCCAACAAAGAAGTAACAACACACAAACTAGATAGTTTTTTTTTCCATTAGATATTACACCACAAAAAATTACAAAAACATTAGACACATAAATTACTCCTTAGATAATGTTGATAACCTGATACTACACCTAATTTCTAATTAACCTAAAAACATACATACTTAATCAAACACAACAACAACACCTAATTTCTACTTGAGCTTGTTCATGTGAACCATTTTTTGCACTTGCATGGGTTTGCTGGCACAGGGGAAACTGATATGTTTATTGGGAAATATGAATCCCACTCAATTTCACTCATCCACGAGACATCATCAACCCAATCGCTGGTTGTGGGATCTTCAACATCTCTTTTTGTTGGGTATATTGTAGGCTCACCCTTGGGCACTACTCTTGGCTCCATCTTGACTGTAGCGTTAACAGTAGGCTCGTTTTTCGGTATTGCTCGCGCCGTAGGCTTCACATCGGGTTCAACCTTTGGGGTCGAAAAACTACTTCTCTTCCCGCGGGGGTGCCCATCACTGGTAAAAATCTTCCTAAGCGTACGTATGGGCATAGCGGGTAGAGGGGTTGTTTCAGGAATATCGCCAACGCGGACTGGAGTCGATGCATACTTTCGAAGTCTCTTCCCAACATTAATGAACTCATTTTTTTCAGGCTTGAGATCGATCGCCTCAACATCCGGAACTTTGGAAACCAAGCATGGCCTCTTGTGCATTGTTATGCTTTGTGTGTGATAAGTAGGTAACAATGCTTGGGGGATATACACATTGGGGTATGCTGAAACTTATTTATAATGAAAAAAATAAAACTTTGGGGGAGGATGGTGGTGATTAGATATGAAAGTAAATGACAAATTAAATGCATCACCAGGTAAAAAGGAAAAAGTAACAAAAAGATACATCTTGTTGTATGTATTATGTAAAAATGTATCTACGGCTTGTGTTTTGTAAAAAAAACTACAAACAGAAAAAAAAAACAAACTACTATATGTGCTTAGAATTTTTTTTTTGTTACTGGCTTTTGTAACGAAAAGGGTCATTTTCTAACTAATTATATACGTAAAATGGATGTAACGACCAAAATATGTAACATGGTATAAAAAAAACCAAAAAATCCATAAGATTGAAAAATCTCAGATTCAAACACAGCAAAAAATCTACAAAAATACTCATGGTAAAAAAAATGTAACATAGTTAAAAAAAAAAAAAAAACTAAAAAATCCATAGCATAAAAAGGTATCAGCTTCAACGAAACATCAACAAGTACATACTAACAAAAATATCATTAGCATACTAACAAGGATAATCCAACTAAGTACCACCCATTTCTTAATCTCAACAAACAATGCAACGTTTACTTCTAACACAAAACATTAGGGATATCATTTCATAATGCAACTGATCAGTTAAACCATAGTCATTAAACTGAAAACCATACGACATACCAAACCCACATACATCCTAACATGCACACATATGCATGTGCATCGATTTTCAGATAATCTACACATGCAAACATGTGCATGTCCAAAAGGGGTGATCAAAGTTTACTTGCGCTCCACTAAAATGGATACCAAAAAGCTGGCGTCATAAAAGTTTTCAAAACACGCACAGCACACACATCAACATAAAAATACCAAATCAAGTGGACTCCTGACTCGCAGAGCTTGAGTCCTCGTCCTCGTCCTCGTTACCCGATTATTCTTGTTCTTCTTTTTCTTGCAATTTCTTGAATCATGCCCAGTCACGTACTTCATACAGGTTCGGCAAAGCCTGGGTGTTTTGGGAGGTTTGACAGCAGAGTTGCTCGTTCCATCCTGAGGTGCTCTAGACAATCGTCGGCGTTTGCCACGTCCTTTGTTCCTGATCCCGTCTGGATTGTTGAGAGTTACGTCCCCATCTAAAGAAACACCAAGCAATTCTTCAACAGCAGCATAGTTATCATTGTTGGCTTCGTCATCAACTGATCCTCCATTTAGTAACTTGCGTTTCAGTTCCTTTATCTGCTCAGCGAAAGAAGAAAGTCCTCCAACATCACTTCTTAATGCGTCCACACATTCAGTTACGATCTCAAGAATCTGACTTCTCGCAGCAGCTTGTGGACGAGTGTCAACGCCATATCGACTCTGAATAGAAAATAAACTTTTAGGAAGCACGTCCCTAGACCAACGCTTAACAACAAACTGGGCCGGGATTCTTTCAATATTGTTTACCCGGTAAACACAAAAAATGTGCCTACACAGATATCCAATACGGATGAAGTTGTTGCATGAACAGGATACCGACTGATTACTCAACTCAAGTTTAACCTACAAAAACACCAAAACACATAATTAAGCTTCTATGAAAAAAAGCATAATGAATAGCTTAAAACAAAAAATGCAACTATAAGGATACAGCAAAGTTACCGTGAATGTGTCGGTTGCATTGTTACGTTTGTCCAATTGATTCACATAGTAAACACAAACATCATCACAATCCTCCGTGTTTACAATGTAACAAAACAGCTTCCCCTTGTATATCTCTTTTCTTACTTCTGTGGAAATTGCATGTGTATACAACTCAAAAGCATGCTTCTCAATAGCTAGGTCAGTACTGTCCATGAATACACTAGATGAAGTTTTAAACTCTGCAACACGTTGCCTGTAACGCTGATTGTCTATCCTAGTTTCGTAACATAGCATGAACTGAACTAGTGTGTTAGCGCTAGAAGAGTTGACCTTGAAGCTTGAGTTAGAGCTTTCACATCTTGATGTAGTCTTCATCAGACAACACATTGGGATGTCACGGAAGTAGGCAGGTACCCATTGGTCCCTAATTGAGTACATGTCATTCAACCAGTCGTGATCTTGTAACCCATATTCCTCCATCAAAAGTTGCCAACGCGTCTCAAATGTAGATGGCTTCATGTGAATACTCCACACCAAACGATGCATCAATGCTCTTAGCTCAGAGTTTTGTAACAGGTCTCCAGCAATCTATACATATGAAAACACAAAAACTGTTAAAATAAATGAAACAAAAAAAAATCTTCTCAAAATAGATTCATAAATTGATAAAACCTTGGTGGGAAGTTTCTTCATAATATGCCAAATGCAAAGGCGGTGCCGAGAGTCTGTGAAAACCTCTGAAATGGCAGCTTTCATTGAAGGGTCCTGGTCCGTTAGAACTAACTTTGGTTGCTTCTTGTGTGCCTTCAGAAATGATTCAAGTAACCACTTGTAAGACTCAGTGGTTTCATTGAATAACAAGCCAGCACCGAATGTCACACATTGTTTATGATTATCAACGCCTGTGAAAGGAACAAAAATCATGTTGTACCTGTGCGACAAAGGAAAAAAACAAAAGTTAATAATATGTTAAAGGGGAAAAAAGTGCAACTATCCAAAACCTTACTTGTTAGTGTGATAAGTCGCATCAAAAGCTAACACATCCCCAAACACGTCGTAGTTTATCTTGGAAATTTTGTCTGCCCAAAAAATCGATCTGAATTGCCCTTTCTCAACAACAAACTCATAGTAAAAGTCTGGTAAGCTCTCAGATCTTTCTTTGAGACGATCTATAACAAGTTGCGCATCACGATCGCCAATATAAAGCCTAACCGACTGGCTCCAGTTCTTAAAATCAGTTGGCGTGCCACGTACATTGTGATGTCCACCCATCAGGGACACTAAAACTCTATGAGAAATAATCGGACCAATTCTGTTCAAACTCATGTTATGGATAAACTGTTTGGATGCAAATGGTAGTTTCCTTGAAATCCTACTTAGGTCACGATTGAAACGCTCAACAAACGGATGATTATGGTGCTCATTGAACCCTACCACTGTGCACGTAGAGCTGCCCTCACAAAACTTAACCAGTATACTAGCCTTGCAATCTGTCAATGTGAAATTACTTTGCCTAATAGTCAAGCTTGAATGCTCCAAAGTATCAGTTTTACGCTTAATCTGTGGTTTTGAATATTTAGTACACCTTATGTACTGGTGAGTGACAACCCCCTTCCATCTCTTGGTTTGCCCCTTACGAATAGAAAACCCAGAATACACAGCATAGTCCTTGTACATACTGAACACATCCTTCCACGTTTCATAAACAGAACCAACAACAGGCTTTAAAACAATAGGAACATTAGGACACCACATTCTAGTCCCATTGGGTGTGTGGTGAACATAAAATTCCTCGTCCGCATGAACACCTAGAAAAAAGGTATTGTTTAATAAATTATAACACGTATAGGTTAAAAAACAAATTTACTTGTAACATGAAACCTAACAAACTGATACTGTAGTTTCCAAAAATACAACATTAACACGTTTTCCAAAAAATTCAAATAAAACGTGGAAGTACATTTTATTGATGACGCCAAAAAGTGTAGATGCTATTGCATTTTTTTATGTAACAAAAAGAAATCTCGAGTGCTTTCACGTTCCAAAAAATATAAAAAACACTGGTGGAAATGTTTGGGCGACCCTGTAGCTTATGAGCTCCATGAGATCACACGTTATTCAAATGAACGAAGAGTGTGGCTAGTTGTTAACGATTAAGTTTTCTCAACTTTTTTATGGAAAGATTGAGCAAATTTGGTAGTCAGTAAGATGTAGTGACCATATGTCATACTTTGTTAACGTATCCTTACTAAATTATTATTATGGTATGCGATAGTGTCACCTTTTCAATACATACTATCATATATAACCTAACCATAGTACCAAGTTCAAGTCCTTTGTTTCATAAAAAAAGTAATCTCGAGTGCTTTCACGTTCCAAAAAATATAAAAACTTAATACAAGTGTAACGACATGTTTTCTAAAAGCTTGTTTCATAAAAAAATGGTTACACTTGGTTTTACCTTGAAAAAAATTACCACATTTTCAACCAAACTACCCAAAACATCATCTGTTTATAATAATAATAATAATAATAATAATAATAATAATAATAATAATAACAATAATAAAAATAATAATAATAATAATAATAATAAATAATAATAATAATAATAATAATAATAATAATAATAATAAACTACAAACATTAAAAAAATGGGGTGTTACAATAAACCTATAGATAAAAATTCATGGTTTCACATAAAACAATGACCTGTGGATAGCAACTGCGTAAAAGTACAATCTTGAACACCATCTTCATCATCATTTGGTCCATTTTGATTAGAAGTGAGGCTACACATAAAAAAACAAAAAAAAAAAAATAAGCAAGAAGAATCCAATGAACATCTAAACAAAGAAATCCTTAATTTACAGAACAGAAAAAAATGAACCAAAATGAATCGAACGAAAATCTACACAAGCATTTAAAGCTGTACATTTAATGAAACAGAAAAAAAAAATCACTCACGTGGAATCTCTGAAGAAATAGGTTCAGGATCTGGTGAAACTCTACCCTCACCCAAAGCATCTTCATCTTCATTAAATGCAAAATGAAGTGAAAGATTATGTGGGACAACATTTAAGGGTGAACCGGGATCATCATTGAGGTTGGGTAACTCCGTACCGCCGGCAACAGTTCGATGTTGTTGGTTGTTCGAATCAACCATGTTAAATGCAAATACTCTTCAATGGTGAGTAAGGATTCTCTCTTTAACTCTTCTCTATGGTGTGAATAAATGAAGTGAAAAAGCTGATGAGATGGGCAATGAGATATTGGAAGGTTGTGAGAGTAAGAAGTGAGAGAAGAAGAAAGTCTAACAAGTACTACAAGCATTAATTAAAAAGGATGACAAGAAGGAAGGTTTGAAACTATGAGAAAGTCTGCGTGTGCAGACATCACCAACCATCACTACATGTCAAAAATGTAACATAGAAAATTACTATCATGCCCTTGCTCCTTTCAAATAACAATTTAAACGTGGATCAATCCTAGCCACATGTTAGAGTTTTCAGGGTTTAGTCAACTGGATTGAGTTTTCTCATTATAATTAGCCTATATAACGGTGAGAACGCATCCTAGCCTAACACATGGCGTGCGATATAATTAGCGCGTATGGGTTTTTTTGTCATTTTATCTTCCGCTTTTCACAATATTGATTTGTTTTTGAGGTTTAAGATTTTTTGGCGTTAACCAAATTCAATAATTATATGGCGTTTTAATGGTTTCATTGTATTAATATTTTCGCGTTGATGGCGATTATGGCGTTATTCAAATCGTATGCCATTGGAACCCCAAGGGGTCAGAATATCTCTTTGAATGACGTTTTTCAAGGCGTTTTAGACGAGATGGCCCATTGTTCTATTAATTTTTATATACATTTTGGTGTTTGTGTTATCTTGGCGTTTTACAATCGGAAAATTATATTACAACCACAGGGAAAAAAATAGAAGCGAAAAAAATAAATTAAAAATCCTAATCGGATCTCTCTTCAGAATCTTCACTGTCATCAGTCTCTCTCTTTTTTAATACTACAAGAACTGTCACCAAATATATGGCGTTTTATGTAAAACTTAACAAACCCATCGGTTAGATTATTTTGTCTGCTCGTCTGTTGAAGCGGCTTTTGTGGATGTTTTGGGACATAGATCTATGACGTGTGGGTGGGTTTTTCGCTTTGTTCTTCAACTTGATCTTCATCTTTATAATCATCCCACTCTTCAGTGTCATTGATCTCTTCTCCTCATCCAAGCCTTCTTCAAGAACAAAGAACACAAAATGACATATGACTGTCATCAGTATCTTTTTCTTGAAGATTTGTCCATCTCATGTAGCAAAATCTTACTAAGTTACTCCATCACCTAACAATCCATTCCGTGAAACTTCACGAATAACAATACTGAATATCCAAGAAAGCATAATAGCTATCTTTTATTTTTTTAATTTTTTGGCGTTTTTACAGTGAGTGGTATTTAGTAGTATTGGCGTTTGTTTTTTTTTTTGTTTGATCAAATGGAAGTTGCTGAGAGGTATCATTTTATAGGATGTCTTTTTGGCGCGTAGGTTAGGCGGTGCATTATTATAATAAAGTATTCGTCGTTTCAGTTACTGTTTGTAATTATTGTTTTTGATAAGCTTTATCTCTGATGTCTCTAACACGTCCCATCTTTCAAGTTTGGCGTTTTAGATTCTAATATAATAAATTTTCCGTCATTTCTGTTTTACTGTTTTGTTGTTACTGTTTCTAGTTACATTTTCAAGTTTGGTTTTTATTTTTTTATTTATTGGGTTTTTTATAATACTTTTCCAAAGTAATTTTATTATAGTTTGGTAGTTTTTGGGCGTTTTATGGCATGATGGCATTTTGACAAGCATTTGGCTGTGTGGCGTTTTTATTATATATGGCGTTGTTATTATATAACAATCAACTGAAAAAGAAAATTAAAAAAAATATAAACAATTGATCTTCTAAATCTTCACTGTCACCAGTCTCTTTCTTCTTTTTTGAATCGTCTTAACTTTCTTCTTTTTTGAATCATCTAAACCGGCTGTTTCAACTTTCGTATGATTTATTTTGATTTTTTTGTTTTTGAAATAGTTTTTTTGTTGCCGTGTGGAAGCACAAAGTCTGAAATCAACCTCTTTTTCTTGAATATTTGTCCATCTCATGCAGCAAAATGTTATTGAGTTACACCGTTCAGCCAACAATCTTGAATTTCCAATGAACGATGTTTGATTTTTTTAACTTTTTGGTGTTTTACCGAGAAAAAGAACGCCACTAAATAAAAGTACTTTAAACCTCTAAATTTGATCATGCTAAATCAATAATGTTTTGCTGTATGAGATGGATAATATTGTTAATCCTCAGTTAAGAAAGATGTCTGACAATGTTGCCACCCCATATAGCTAAACTTTATTGAGAACAAACCTCAATAATGTTTTTGTATGTTTTGACATTATAAATTGGATGGAAGTTGAGGATAAAGTCAATAAGATTTTACTCAATGAATGAAATGGACAATATCCTCACTTAAGGATTTTGTCCATTACATTGAGCGAAACCTTACCGACAACCAAATTGAATTTCAAATAAACGTTTTGGTTTAGAGGATATTTGATGTTTGGGTTTTTTGGCGTTTCTAAGACGAATGATATATATTAAATATGGCGTTTGGGTTTTTGTGTGTTTTAATGGAAAGTCTGAGATGTTGTATATATATGATGTTTTTTGGCAATTTTTTTAGGCGGGATTTTATTATAATTAAGTTCGCGTTTTATATCTAATGGCGTTTTTAGATTAGAATGGTGTGTGCTATTGTAGGTTAAGGTGGTAAGTTTTATGGCGTTTTATTTCATGAGATGGCGTTTTGTGTAGAGAAGTCAAAAGACTTTTTCTACCCTTAATGAAGCGCGCCACAGTAATAAAACTGATGTTATTTACGAAAACGCCACCGCGTCATCTAGTCCATAGATTGTTTAATCTGACGATCCATAATTGTTCTCTCTGTTCTCACACTTTCCACCGTTTTCTTTAAAACACAATAAACCGATTGTAGGTGCTTTCTTTTTATGATTAAAAATACCAACCTGAACAACTTATTAATCGTCAAACTCTATACACATATTCTTTAACCATAACAAATAATAAATAATGAGTTATGGCCACCCAATTTTAGAAAGAAACAAAGATTAATATGAGAAAATTGTTCAACATTAAGAAACAGAAGTAAAAAAAAAATAATTTGAGCATCGAAACCAATTATTTGGAAATATATTTACGTTGATCATTCCCACTATGGATCTTTTATGTTGAATGATGGAATCGTCAATGTGAACTTATGTTGTATAAAAGACTAGTCAACATGACATGAGATAATTAAGGAAGTTGGGATCATAAGATAGAACGAAAATAATGGATTTTACATAAATACCCTTGTATTAAAAAAGCAAAAAAATTAAATTAAATGAGTGGCTATAAAGAGTTCTGCCGGTTCTGTAAATATTTTAGGTTCTGAAATGATCTTCACCCTATATATCTATCTCTTATATTAAAGCAAAATAATGTTGACTTTTTGACCTTGATGTGGCAATGCTCTAAATCCATAGAATTGGTTTTTGAGCGCCACTTTGTTTCCTTTTTAATTTTCTCTTTTCCTCATTCATTATCATCAAATCAATCACCACTCATTTCCTTATTCTTCATTGAGAAACCCTAAATCTTATTTCTCTTTTCTTTTTGGACAGAATCATCGTCGTTCACTAACCCTAATTATCATGCACGACAATGGCAAATCTTTGGTAAATCAATCATCTAATCTCTATTCTATCCGATAATCTCCTCATCGCCTTTCTGATTCTCTCTATCTCGGCCGATTATTTTGTTTTCGAGGATTACCAGGTAAAGTGTGATTTTCATTTTATTATGGTGTTAAATGTTTACCAGTGGTGTTTAAAAGAATACGAACTAGGGTTCCGCCGTGAACTCTCGACGGCGGTGACACTCTTTGTTGCTATTTTGAGTTATTGGCGGATTTTGAGATCTAACCCAAGTGGAGTAGAACTGTTGTATGGTAATTAAATTGTTGATGATGCTAATTTTGATATTTGTTTCAGTATTGTCAGTATTGTTGATTGTATTAATGTATGTTTAATCTTCTCATTGTTCATACACGTTTGTATTTTAGGGATTCAAAACATTCGACAGGTACCAAATTGTGTTCCCTCAAAAAATGCAAAGCAGTGATGGATATGAAATTGTAGACCAGTGTTACACCTGAGGAGGAGAGACCGATGAAGATGAATCTTTAAACCTCAAAGAAAAGGAGATTTTTATAACTCAAATCTGAGATACACTCAAAGAAAAGGAGATTTTTATAACTCAAATCAGAGGAGGAGAGACCGATGAAGATGAATCTTTTTTTTTTAAGAAATACAACTATAATCTTGCATGTTTTGAGGTGAGAAATGATGGACTACTGATTTGGATGAAAAAATGCAGAATATTTGTTTTTTGTTTATTGATCGTTACAAATCAAGTCGACTCTAAATGAGTCGGTCCAAAATCCGTAAAGCTTGATGCGAGTCACTTGTGATTCGTGTCAGGGACCGAGTCTGATCTTTTTAATGCTATTTGTACGAGTTTGACAACTATGCCAATTACACCAGCTATATAAAACTTTTTTTAAAGAATTTTTTTAGCAACTAATGTAAGTACTGTTATTAACAATGGGATCCAATTTGCGATGCAGCTTACGGTCAAGATATGAGTATTAAATTGGTTTCACATGATGATAGAAAGAAGTTTGAAGGTTACTTCCTTAGATTCTTTGTGGAAGACAATCAAAAGGTAAAATCATATGATAGATTTGAATTGGTATTTTGCTATCGTTAAAGATATAAAAGATGGCAGTCATTTTTATAAATGGACTTATGGTGGTAATTAATTGGTAATTAATAAATGGTAAGTAGTAGAGGTGGCAAGATGTGTGGGTTGAGGTTCGTAACGGATCAAAACATAATATTTTGAGACGGTTCCAGTGGTAAATACTTAACACTTCCTGTATTATAATACCACTAATTTAATATCATATAGTTGACTGGTGTCTAAGAGATTTGTATTGTTTTGATAGTTTTTAGGGATTTTGCAAATCTCAGTTTTGAACGATGAGGATGCTTATCGAAGGGCGGTTAAAGAAGCGTTTCCTGTTTACAACGAATCGAATATGATTTGTCACTAGCTTCCTAATAGAAGTGATGAGGTATGATTTTTTTGTTTTTTTATTTAAGTATAAGTGATGAGGTATTTATTTATTCACAGTTATTTACAGCAGTTGCTGATAACTCACTGAATGCTACTGTTGACACTAATCAACAAGCTCAATCGTTCGTTGAAGCGTCGTTGAATCAACGTCTCTCCAGTCTGGTATATGCGTGTTTTGTTTGTATGGTCTAACTGATGTAGTGTTTGGATTATTTGGTTACTATGAGAATATAGATACATGCTTTATTGTGATTTGTAGTTGTTTCATGATGTGTGGTTTCTCGGAGGCTAGAATCTGTAAGTAATAATATTTAATTTCCAATTGAAGGTTAACAAGATGGTGGAAAAAATATGTATCTTTCTTCTTCTTTTTTTTTTTCTGAATTCTTTATGACGAAAGTGACATTTGTTTTGTGATCTTATCGATTGTACTCGGATAGTGTAACCTCCATTTGGGAGGATCCCCCTTGAAAGTTACTGGTCTGCTCCAGTCGGATGCACAGTGGCGGTTGTAAATGAAGCCCATTTATCTGAAGAATCAAGGAGTTATTGATGTTAACACGGAGCGAGAGAAGCTCAATGCTAAGTTTACAGAATTATAAAAGTAAGCAAACCTCTTCTTAGTCGTTACATGTTTTCTTTATGTAATAATAGTAGTAGTAGTGGGACGGGAAATCAATCTTGCGGAATCCATTTTAGGCGTGGAAAGTTGGTGGGTTGGGTAACGGGTCAAAGAGGTTAAAAGCCCATTGTCATTTTTTTTGAGATAATATTATATATCCCTCTCATAATCGTTCTAATATCATATTTACCATCTTACCCAAACAAAAATCATAATATCCACTACTAAAACGTGGAAGTTTTCGCACAAGTTTCTGACAAAATACCGACAAATGAAGTTTCTTATAACTTAGCGACGACTTTCCAACAAATAAATAATACAAAAAACCCCAAAATGTTTCCTACAACATTCCGACAAAATAGTTAATTTCTAAGTTTTTTGTGTTGTCCGAAATTAAAGTGATAGTTCAGGAACTAAATTGGGAGTTAACTCTTAACTTTTTTTGGTTGATTAGACTTGATTGACTCTCAAAGAATAGTTCAGGTACTAAAATGTCCAATTTTGAAACCTAGGGACTAAAAGGAGAGTTACGGTGATAGTTCAGGGACTAAATTATTAACTTTTTTTGGTCAATTGGACTTGATTGACCCTCAAAGAATAGTTCAGGGACTAAAATGTTCAATCTTGAAACCTAGGGACTAAAAGTAGAATTACGATTATGGTTCAGGGGCGTAACTCTAATAATAATATAATTTTTAAGGTTTTATACTTTAAAAATACACTTCTAGCGACATTTGACCCGTTTGACTTGATCCTTTAGTTAGCATTCTTTATTTATATTTCCAACTTGATTTGACCCATTCGTAAGTAAACGGGTCGAAAGTTTCCCTCATTGATTGACGTCTCTATATTTGAGCAGGCAAAAGGATAGTTTAAACAAGGCGATGAGTGCCAAGGGGTACAAGGAGAAGGTGACAGCTCATATCAAAGAAGAAAATGTTGCAAAACTCGCCTCATTGATGCAACAGCTACTCTCTATCGAGGAAGCCACTCAACACATTGATCGCCAAATAGTCGCAAGTTCATAATCATTTTGATTTCAGGTATATTCTCACTTCTCCATCTTTATAGAGTTTTCAGGATGTACTAAGATCATCAGAAATTGAGGCATTCAGTGACTATTTGTATATATATATTCAGTTAGATAATTTAAATGTTGGTTGGTAACATTTGTCAATTTTGTTGCACTATGGACACTCTTTTGTTATTTTTATCATTTTTCATAAATATTTAATGTGTTAAATATTATTAGAAATGATAATAGTATAGTCTAATTAAAAGGCTGTGGAGTGGGATAGTGAAGTAGTTGTTCCTTAGGGGTCAAAATCGAGTTATCCGAATTATTCTAAATCAAGTTTTTCGAATTGTTCTAATTGACTTATTCGAATTTGAAAGTTTAAAGCTCGATCGAATTTGAATAATAAGGGTTATTTGAATTCGAATCGATTTCGAATTCATTTGAATAAATTGAATTATATAAAAAATTACGAATAAAAGTTTAGGTTATTCAAATTACGTGTGAATATTGATGGAATTCGTAGATCTGATTCTACCTTTTGTATTAGTTTAGGTTATTCAAATTACGTGTGAATATTAATGAAATTTTCTATAAAATCCATACATAGGGTGAAGGCGATATATGGTGGTGATATTACATGATATTGAAATTGGTTCACTATACATGGGATGAGTTATGATGGAAAATAATCACTAACGAAAGGTATTTAAGTGAATATCATTTTTAAATTTGTTCAGGTGGCTAGAAAATATAAGTTAGTGGTTTTGTATATTTTGCCTTTTTAAAAGTCAAAGATATGTTAGTGGTTTTATGTATACTTAACTTATAAAAGTAACCTATAAAACTATTGTAGAAAATGAAAGATCAAGGGACGGGTGAAGACCGGTTACTGCTACTTAAAGGCGTCAACAGGGCTTTTGAGGCCAGGTGTTCTCACAGCTCTACTGGGTGTCAGTGGTGCTGGTAAACTACTCTCATGGATGTGTTAGCGGGTTGAAAAAAAGGCGGGTATATTGAAGGCGATGTTAAGATTTCTGGGTATCCAAAGGAAAAAGAAACATTTGCTCGAATTTTCAGTTATTGTGAGCAAAACGACATCCATTCACCTCATGTAACAGTTTACGAGCACTTACTGTGCTTAATAAGCCTATTTAAAAAAAATCCTGTTTTCCAGTTTTAGGAATGGTGATTATTGTTTTAAAAATCTACAGATGTTTATTGATGAGGTGATGGACCTTATGGAACTCATCCCGATAAAGGATGCATTAGTCAGGTTACCAGGTGGCAATGGGCTATCAACTAATCGAAGAAAAGTGTTGACCATAACTGTTGAGCTTGTGGCTAACCCGTCTATAGTATTTATGGATGAGCCAACCCTCGAGTTAGATGCCATGGCTGCAGCCATTGTGATGAGAACATGGCTGCAGCCATTGTGATGATAACGGTTAGGAACACGGTGGATACAGGAAGAACTATTTTCACCATTTGTTAACCAAGCATCGGTATATTTATAGCGTTTGATGAGGTACAATCACAAAAATAAACTTTATTACCATCTGTTCGTTTATTTATACAAAAGATCTAACGTATATAATACTTTTTGGTCATGTGGTTGTTCTTGATGAAAAGAGGTGGACAAGAGCTATACGTTGGATAAAATAGGATGCCATTTTCTTCGAGGTATGAAACTTTCAATATGAACGAGGTTGGATTTGCGACGTGTTTTCTTATTAATAGTCAATTTTATTTCTAACAAATGAATGTGTAAAATTAAATGAAATGATTTAAACAGATACCAATTCATTAAATATTTTAAATCATATTTAGTTATTTAGACTACATATTTATAGAAATAGTAAACATGTTGGTCAAAATGTGTCCATTACACTTAATTTGACCTAAAAAAGGAAAATGTAATCGTTGTGACCAAGGAGTTATGAACGGGTCTAATTGGGTTACTCTAACCATGAAAGTCAAACTTGTGTTCTTCAAACCTAAGAAATCTGTATTTGAATAAAAATTTGATATGCTTCAAAGTATTGATTTAGACATATTTGTAACATCATCAGTATATTCTACTTTGTCTTTATATATTGACCAGTGAAAATTAGTCTGCTCTTCTTATTTGTGTGGCTAGGTATGGACAATTCAAGAAGCATTAAAATAAAGGAAACAAAATGAAAGAGACACTGTCACCAACTGGTTATATGCACAAACTAGGGCATCTTTTACCTCATCTCAATCATGGAGTATAGGAACAGGTGTTACAAACTGTTTTTAAAGAATGTAAAAAGTCTTTTTTTCGCTTCCACTTGAATAGAAGATGAAACTGGAATGCAAAGGATACATGGGCTTTTCTCGGATTTATGTGGAGAACCTTGATGCTTCCGCCGATTCTAAAGGTGACTTCTCTTCAGCATTAGCTAATTCTACGGCTCCATTAACAAGATTATTCAAGTGTTTTCTTTAAACTACCTACTACAGAGAATTAGAGATCAATATTAAAATGATTATGTATCTGCAGTTATTCATAACCTTTTATGCATCTGCGGTTATACTTGCTCGAGGTTTCGTTTGAAGATGATCATTTGGTACTTGAATCTTAAAGTTCTGCCTTTTTTTATTTAGCCTTTTGTTATTAAGTATTTTGGGCTATGATCTTAAAAAACTATATTGCTTTTCATTTCGTATTGGTATTTGACACACTAAAAAGATTAAAAAATAGTATTCGAACATAAAGTATTTTTGGTCAAGTAGACCCAAACCAAAAACTACATGTTTTGTAATCATATATGTACTTTTAAAGTATCAAGAGCTTTAACAAGTCCACTTCTTTTTTTGTGATGCATTCAGGTACCAGATGTGGGTCTCAATTTTGTGGTGTATGAATCTTTAAAGATTGGTTGGTTAAATCAAGACCATTTGGGCTAGCCGAGGACGTTGAGTTGAATTTGACAACCAAACGCCAACTAGGGATGAGATCGGTACCAAGCGGTACTGGTACCAAAAATCCCAAACATTTGGGTACCGGTACCTACCGGTATTTGAAGGTAAAAACCGGTACCGAAAATCGAATCAGTTCGGGAAATTTGGTACCGGTACCCGGTACCATTTGCTCATCCCTACCGCCAACATAGTGGTTCGCGTGGGTTTGGAGGAGGCCGAGTCCTAAGTCTTGCGTGTTGGTAAGACCAGATCTATTATTCTGTTATGAGGTTTGGTGATATGTACATGCTATATCTCAATATACTACTCTGGCATGTCTTAGATGTTTTACACGTAATAAGGAACATCATATTTTTATCACTTAAAACTTATGCATTGCCAAAGTTATAAAAAAACATTATTTTTTATTATGAACAATAAAAATAACTTTTTTCAAGTAAAAAGAAAAACGTTGTGACTAACAAATTTTTCTTAGGGTTAATTACATGGATGGTTGTTGTGGTTTACTCTCATACTACATGTTTGTCCCTAACTATAATTAATTATGTGGTCGAGTTGGTCATTAATGGATGACAAAGATGATCAGCATGGCGCTTGGTTTTTAAAAGTCCGAGGTGCACTAAGGCGATAAGGTCCTGAGTTGAGACGTAGGGCGTAAGAGCATGTTGTTTTTCTTACATCATTTCATATAGTTCTATCACTTACATGATTTCTCTCCTTTTACATTTGTCGTCATAGGAAAGTCAGGTTGACCATCAGCATTCAACAATAACAATGTAGACATGCCCAAATGGTCTATTAACAATATTTATTTATTTCACAATGGAGTAATGGCGCACTCTAAGGTGATATGTTAATATCAAATAATTTAGTAATTAAGAGTCAAAGGTACGGTTAAAGGTTGGACGTTTTGTATTTATATTCTTATGTTATGATTCACATACTTTATTTCGGCTGTTCTGTATCTATCTTTAAAATATTTCCCCCCTTTTATCCTTCGAGTGAAATCAAAGTTATATTTAACATAGTGATTGTTTATCTATCTGTTAGACTGGACGGTATATTTCAACAATTTTAAGTTATATATTTGTGTGTTAAACCACCCGCGAAACTCGCTGGGTCTTACAACCTTCTAAAGAAAAGAAAAAACATCAAAATAAATAAATTATTTACGAACAGTGAATGTTGTATATAAAGAGATCTTCAGTGAGTTGTGAAATATTTATGGTTTTCATGTATTTTCGTTATTTCACGTACTTTCTACGATTTATGTTTATATTTGAATGTACATGTAATAAATTATTTACGTATTAAAGTATAATTTTTTTGTTGTGTAGCCACCCGTGTATTACACGGGTACTTAGACTAGTATATATATATATATATATATATATATATATATATATATATATATATATATATATATATATATATATATATATATATATATATAGGGTAAGGTTCCAGCGTGAACAACCTCTCAAGAGTGAACTGCGTGAACAAATCTTGACCGCTGATTTATATGATCTTGATTATTTAAAGGGGTGGCATGATTGTAATTATTAGGTTAGATTTTATTGTTTTATTAAAATTAAAAGGGTAGAAGTGTAATTATATTATTTTGCTTATTTAAAACTAGGAAAGAAAATTATTTTCAATAATAAGAGAGTAAATCCCGTAAATATACCATGTATTATACACATGTGTACTATCGTGTTGGAATGTATAGACCAGTAGAACACAGCAGTACACATGTGTACTGCGGAGCTAAAACAACAATGTTGCGGGTCACATGTGTACTATACCATGTATTATACACATGTGTACTATCGTGTTGGAATGTATAGAACACAGCAGTACACATGTGTACTACGGAGGTAAGAGTTATACACAATAAAAAAAAGATGACTGAAAACTCTAGTTCAACCAAAAAAAAAAAAAGACTAAAACTATAATTCGAATCTTGCTACTATGACCAAAAACAAAAAACAATGACAATATTAAAAGAAGTTAAGATTATCCTAACATATTTAAAATAAGTAATTGTTTTGTAGATGTCGAAAATGTTGGTAACTGATGATGATTTAAATTTGTTAGGATTTTGAAATTAATAAGGCAATAATTTAAATTCAATATTTATATAAAGTTACAATCTTACCCTTGTTAAATGTATATTGAATCAATGGTTCAGATCAGTTCATGCGGTTCACTCTTGGAAATTTGTTCACGTTTGAACCTAATCCTATATATATATATATATATATATATATATATATATATATATATATATACACATATATATAGAAACAGGATCAGGAGAAAACGGTTGGAAGTGTGAAACGGTGAGAACGGATCCCTGTCGAACACGTGGCAGGGGCGCTAAATGATATGCAAGGGCAGGATTGTCATTGTTCACGTTCCCCTCAATAAGTCGCGTTATATGCAACAGATATTGTGTTTTGTTCTTTATGCTTGTTTCAATGGCGTTTTTTTTCAAAGTAATATTTTGAAAATGGAGTTTATGTTTCAATGGCCTTGTTCATATATCAGTTTTTTGTGCATAACATGTGATTTGGAAGGTACATAACAAACCGTAGAAGATCGCACAAACACATAAACGCCAAAGAAAAAGAACATTTTTCGGTAAAAAAAAATAGGTGAGGACAAACTTAATAAGATTTTGCTTAATGAGATGGACAAAATCCTCACTTACGAAATTTTGTCCAACATATTGAGTGAAACTTTATTGAGAACAAACCTGAATCTCCAAGAAATGACGTTTGCCATCTATGGTTTTTGAACTTTCTGGTGTTTTAAATTGAGTGATATTTAATAAAATATGGCGTTTGTTTTTGGTGTGATCAATGGAAGGTCCTGAGACGTTGTTTATATAAGATGTTTTTGGCACGTAGTTTAGACAGAAATTTATTATAATAAATGTTAGTAATAAAGTTTCCGTCGTTTCAGTTACTGTTTGTTCAGCTTTTATCTGTTAAAGCTGTAAGGCCTCCCATTATTAAGTTTGGCGTTTTTGTATGAATGACGTTTTAGATAAAGAAGGCAAAATACAACTAATTAACTTTTGTAAGGAAAAATAATGTTATAATGTTTTAGATAAAGAAGGTAAAATACAACAAATTAACTTTTGGTGTTTGGCGTTTGTGGCATTTTGGAGTTTTATATCTAATTAGAGAAATAAAGTATCTTATTTTCGGAAAAGTACATAACAAAGCACAGAAAATGACGCACACAAAAAAAGAAAAGAAAAAAAAAAATTAAAACTCCTTGTCAGAAGTGATTTCGTCCCAAAAGTATCCATCGTTCCCCGTCTTCTTCTTCGGATTCTTCATCCAATTTCTCATCCAAATCTTCATACTCATCGGTCTCTTCTTCTTGAAGATTTTGAACCCTCCATATGAATTTGTCATGCAACAACGCCAATTTTAGGGTCATGTCTGTGTTCAAACATGTTGCGTTGTTTAACTCCTCTAGGAACCCAAGACTCTGTTTGGTCATGATGTTTCCAACTGTGTAGTCTTCCTGCTCCTCGATGTCACATACAACAGTCACTATGTCAGTGTCTTCATCAAAACGCCATGATTGGATGATTGGGTCCACATTTGGATTTGCATTGTTAGATCCAAATTTTTTGGTTAATCTTCGTATAACTGCTTGTGTTTTCTCACATAGGCTATCAAGAGGAACGCCAAGTGCTAGGATCCCCCTTTGTACTTCTTCGTCCAAGTTCATTATGGCTTTGATGGTTTTCACAAACACTCTTCTTCTGTTGTCAAAGAGGATTACGATTCTATCGATTCTAGTTTGAATCTTCATGAAACGATGTTTGCCATTTGTCCTTTTCCAGAGTTTTTTTTTTTTTTTTTTTTTTTTTTGAAATTTGGCGTTTTGGTAGAAATGGCGTTTTGTGTAAAGATGGCGTTTCTTAGTATGATCAATGGAAGGGATGGTAACGTCGTTTATATAATGAGGTGTTTGGCGCGTAGTTTAGGAAAGAATTTTTTTATAATAAATGTGGCGTTTCATCTAGAAGGGACTGATGTGTATGGCTTGTAGTTTAAGGCGGGAATTTTAATGGCGTTTTACTCATGAGTTTGGCGTTTTTTATTAAGGCAGTAAAAAGACCATTTTACCCTTATTGAAGTGTGTCCACATAATAAAGTTGATGTTATTTAAGAAACGCCATTGCGCCAATCTAATCCATACATTGTTTTGATCCAATGGATGAGTGACGTTCTCACTGTTTTCACACTTATAGGCATTTTCCCTAAATCATGCCCCTATATATATGGAAAGTTTCTATCCAGAACACTAAATATTGCGATAATACGCAGAACAAAGTGAATCACTCATTTTTTCAATCCTAAAAACCCAAAAAGTAAATGAAAATGTTATAAATGTAAGATTTATTGTTTCTCACACTAGAATTTAAAACAAAATATGAAAAAACTTCAGTTTCTAAATAACCTAGATGTGGCTAAATTACCTACATGTATGTAGATTATATGTAGGAAAAAATATATGATTTTTTATGTATATATAATACATATATGAATTTAAGAAACATAAAATTTAAGAAATATGAACCTTAATTCCCAAAATTTAGTGATTTAGAGTTTTTCTTTTTGTTCTCGCAATAATTAGTGTTTTGTAATGATCCTTATCCTATATATATATATATAGGGTAAAATGAGAATTTATACGAGTTGTGAGAACTTAGAGAACTCGGCCTCACGAAAGGTTTTTTCAAAAAAAAATTTTTTACCAAAAATCCTTAAAAAATCAACTTTTCCCACAAAAAAAATTTCATTTACCTCAACCGTGAATGCTGTAAAAGGTGATGTCATGCTTATGTTATCAGCTTTATACAACTGCTTTAAGGGGCGAAAAAACCACTTCGAATTCTTTTCTAAATTTTTTTACGGTAGTCTTTTTAAATATTTTAATCTAGGGGTATCAAAAAATGGGGGCAAAACTCGAGAAGACCGAAGTCTCTAAGTTCTCACAACTTGAAGTGGTTTTTCCTTGATCTTGATCCTATATATATAGATATATAGGGTAGTGTTTATGTGAGAAATAGCTTTAAGAAGAGAACTTAAAAACTCGTATGAACACAAACAAAATAAAATCAAAATTAAAATAAATAAAACACAAACGATAAACCCCCACCCTACCCCCATGGCCACCCCTAAATTAAGATAAAGAAACCCCCACCCTACCCCCAATGGCCACCCCTAAATTAAGATCAAGGAAACAATAATATTTATAGATCGTTTAACCAATCTATTACAACCCATGAATTCATTTAACCACTATTTATTTTTAAAACTACTATTTTGGCGGGTAGAAAATGGGGTTTCCGCCAGATCGACAGAAGCTTTCCGTTGTCTTAGGGTTTAGCTTCCATTCCATGTGCTACTCTCATAAACTCTTTAACCCTTCACTTCTCTCTTAATTAATTCTCCATTTTATACTCATCAACAAACATGAACAAAATTAAACGCATTTATGATCGATCCGTTCTCCACTGCGAGTCTCATCCTACATTGCTCAACTGCAGTATGGTTTATCAAATGCAACAATAAAATATTTTAAGTCAACTCGATCTCACTGTAGCATCCAATCTGAAAGCATGAGCTGCTATGAATACTTAATATTAATAATTAATGATACGCTTGAGATGCGGAGCAATGGATCCAAATTCTTTTTTTCGAAATCGGTTCCATGTTACTCCATTAATCGATGTCATGTTTCTGGCATTGTGTTCTGTATATAAATTGTCGAAACATGTTTTGATCATCACACTCTCATCTCCTGCTCTTTGTTCTTTTTCATCAGTTCAAATTTGGGGAGTTTCGTCAGCTTTGCATCGTTCATTTCTGTAAGTATTTCATGTAAGTTACTAATCTATATGAAATGCTTATATATAGATTATAGAGATTACAACCAGAAACAATTTTAGAAGTAATATATAAATATAATAATGCAATCATTTCCAAATATATCTCTAGTTAGTGTGATCATGAGTTATTAGCTGCTTGTCATTCATTACTTATGAGCAACACTGTGATACCCAATCGCCAAGTTTTTGTTGATTACTTTTGGTCGGATATCAGTCAGAAATATGCTTCCCATAACCCTTTTTCTGACTGAAACAATTTGGTCGGAAACAGCTGTTTCATACGAAATATTGACCGAATGTTGGGTAGCACATTTCCAAGTTTTCTAGTAGTGTTTGTTGAATTACTTTTGATGTACAATTAGCTTTTAGTTTATCATGATCATATTTTCTGAATCCATCATCTAATGGTGCATATATTAGACTCTTGTAAGGGCATACTTTGACGGTCTGATGTTATGAACCAAGCCATGTTGCTACCCTTTTATCTTGGATTTCTGGCTTGGTTGTGTGTCTTCTGTGTAAAGGCTGAAGACCCATACAGATTTTTCACATTTGAAGTTACATATGGACAAATTTCTCCACTTGGAGTTCCCCAAAGGGTAATAGCAACATACTTTCAGTTATTCCATATACAAATTGTCGATGACATCTTGTCTTCTAACATTTTTTACAATCATTTTAGGGCATACTCATCAACGGCCAGTTCCCAGCCCCGACCATTGACTGTGTCACCAACGACAATGTGATCGTTAATGTCATTAATAAGCTGGATGAGCCCTTTCTTATAACATGGTAAGTGTTTTTATTTTCTTCTTTTTTTGTGGATGAATTGTTTTGAGCACATATTAATAATATCTTAATAATTGCAAAATAGGAATGGTGTGAAACAAAGAAAAACCTCATGGCAAGATGGAGTGTTGGGGACAAACTGCCCAATCCCACCAAAGTCAAACTGGACATACCATATGCAAATGAAAGATCAAATCGGATCCTACTCTTACTTCCCTTCAACCAAGATGCATAGAGCAGTTGGTGGTTTTGGGGCGATTAATATCCGAGCAAGGGCCGTGATTTTTGTCCCGTATCTTAAACCAGTTGAAGAATTCACTTTACTAATCAATGACTGGTGGAAATCTGATCACAAGGTTTGTAGTCGTACTAATGTCTCCGTGTTCTTATTGTATGAAAAAAGGTTTATTGTAGACAAACGGTTAGTTAAGGTTGTTTTGTTTTCAGGTGTTATCTCAAACGCTTGACTCTGGGAAACCTCTAACTATGGCTGATGGTCTTCTCATCAACGGGCGTGTTTCTTCAACCTCTTTTACTGTTCGAGGAGGTATATACTATATAGTATCCATCCGCTTATGTATTCATGTTTTGCATCGTCTTCTAACCGATTCTTGTTTGTTGTGATTCAGGTGAATTGTACATGTTTAGGGTGTCAAATGTGGCGTTGACCACATCGATTAATTTTAGGATCCAAGGCCATACACTGACATTGGTCGAGACAGAAGGATCGCATACGCTGCAAGAAGCGTACGGATCATTTGACCTTCATGTTGGTCAATCTGCTTCTTTCTTGGTCAAACTTCATGCTCCTGTAAAAGACTATTTCATCGTCGCTTCAACTCGTTTTACCAAGCCCACACTTACGGCTACCGGAATCCTTCATTATGATGGATCTCAAACCAAAGCTTCTTTGCCTCTCCCTATTGGTCCCACCTATCAGATCCATTGGTCGATGAAGCAGGCGAGAACAATACGGTACAACATTTTCTTGATATCCCATTTTCACCATCATTTGAAGCAATTTTAGTTATAATGGTCATGTGATTATTAATCTTTATCTTGTTCTTTTAGATGGAATTTGACAGCGAATGCAGCAAGACCGAACCCTCAAGGTTCATATCATTATGGGACAATCCCCGTAACAAGAACCGTTGTGTTGGCTAATTCAGAAGCAAATATTAATGGCAAGCTTAGGTATGCTGTGAATCAGGTGTCTTATGTTAACCCAAAAACTCCATTAAAGATTGCCGATTTTTACAACATTTCTGGAGTTTTTAATGTAAACTCACTCAAAGATACACCCCCTTCCTTCTCTCCAATTCTCGGTGTTTCGGTTCTTGGTTTCACTCTTCATGATTATGTTGAAATCGTCTTCCAAAACAACGAGAACACCATTCAGTCATGGCATCTTGATGGTTCAGATTTTTGGACCGTTGGGTAAGCTTCATTTTCTATATGTTTTATTTTTTCCGTTTTCTTCCTAAGAGTTTATTGAGATCACATGATAATAATTTTCAAATTATAGCTTTGGTTCGGGTGTATGGAACTCCACACTCAGGAAGAGATTCTACAATCTGAATGATGCTGCTACAAGACACACTGTGCAGGTAACATATCCCTTAAGTTGTGATTTTTTTATATGAAAATAGAATCTTGAACAACTTATTTGTAATTTATTGATAGGTATATCCAAAATCATGGAGTGCAATATTGGTTTCTTTGGATAACAAAGGCATGTGGAATCTGAGGTCTACAATCTGGCCGAGACGATACCTGGGACAGGAGTTGTATGTTCGTGTTTGGAACGATGAAAAGAGTTTCCAAACTGAATATGACATCCCAGAAAATGCATTAAGATGTGGTTTAGCACCATTGAAGTAGAAAGTTTTGAATTGTTGTTAAATGTACTTTTCATATATTCGTTCCATTTTTTAGGCGGTTACGAAGGTGTAGCTGTGTTAGAGAGGAAAGAACTTGAATGAAAGAAATTTGTAGTGGTTGTCATTTGAGCTTTAAATTAACAGAAGTAATCCACCTTGAGTTCATATTGTCATTTCACAGTTTTGATTCTATAAATCTGATTTATATGATGCAAGAAAATATAAAAAAAACATGTGATTATGGATACTTCATTCTAGCTCACATCAAAACCACAACTTATAATTACTTTAAAACACTTTCATTGTGTAACACCTTATTTTTCAGTTTCAATTGAATTATAGTGGTTGAGCAAACGCATCATGAATATGGATAACTTGATAGGAATAGCAGAATCATGAAAATTGACAAATTGACCAACAAAATTACCAAAATGGTTGGTGACTAAATTAAAATCTTTCATATTATTTGATTTTTCATACCAATATAACAATTACACTTAACATCTTTTGGTACAATAGTGAAAGTTATGCCACTAGATGGATGAACCTAATCATGACGTGGGTCCCTGTTAGGCGAAATTTACTCCTAATGGTTACTCATTGAGCAAAAACTACGCCTCTCAGTGTAATTTTTACTGAATGAGTCACCATCAGGCATAAATTTACACCTAATGTTTACCATCTAATTTGAGGGTGTGATGCTCCTATGGGCGGTGTTACAAAATGGAGATGATAATGGATAGATGAAGATGATGGTGGTGGATTTGGAATTGCTAGAGACGAATGGACGAACGGATTAGATTTTGAAATGGAGTAAACGCAGAGAAAATGATTCTTAATTTCCATTCTAAAAGACATTTTTTTAATTATTAATATCCATAATAATAATAATAATAACACAAATTTTAAAATCAGTGATGCATAGGAGAACAAATTATAAACCATAGGAACACAAAATTATAAACTATCAGGGTAATATATTCATTTCAAAGTAAAATAAACTAACGGAGTTGGCTCCAAGACTCAAAGTGTAGGGTTTTTTAAACGTTGAGAGCTCAGGCAACGAAATTTTCATTTTAGGGACTCAGATGAACAGCACACCTAAAGCATAAGGACCCAAATTGCATTTTATTCTTCAATTAAATAACTAAGAGTCCCTAAGGCTACACGGTGTGGCTTAGCCTTAGCGCCACCCCGCCACATCGACATCTATAGTGTCCCGGGAAGCCATCAACCACCCCGTGCTTGTTAAAAGGGGGTGCTACCCCTTGTTCGCCAACGTGCTAACGGTCCGAGTTTGGCTTGTTCGAGGCATTTGGTCAAATATGGCTGTTTGCAAACGGTCAATTTTATATAAAAAAAAGTTTTCTTAATTCTATATATACAAACCTATCACAAACTAAAACACACATCAATCACAAACTAAAACACACACCAATCACAAAAAAACACATAATTCTCCAATCATAACATGATATTTGAGGACTCGAGCAGAGCGATTTGTGGAGAAAGTTATGATGAAAGTAACCAACTGACAAACCCACTACTCATATACGCAGAAAAAGAAGTTATCCGAGCGAGGATACGTGGCAGAGACATACACCATAACCTTCGAGCTGATCTGACCGAGCACCTATGGTTTTATTGTGAACAAGGAGGAGACGATGAAGACGGCGAGTGATTTTTCTAGTGAAATTGTATTTTTTTTATTTAAATTATGACATTGTATTTTTTTTTATTTAAATTATGGCGTTTCATTTTTTTTATTTAAATTATGAGTTCTAAATTAATATATCAAAATTAAATAATGTTTAAATTTAAATAAAAATAATAATTAGGTAATGATGATGGGGGCTTTAAACCATTGCATGCAAGTTAAAGGAAGGGGCTTTAAAGCCCCCTGTGTGACATGGCGGTGAGGTAACGCTAAGGTGGCGTGATAAAGCCCTTAGGAACTTTATACCACATCCTGTAGCCTAAGGGGATATCATGATGCTATTGAATTCGAGAAATTCTGGGGAGCTGGAAATTTCGAGATGGATCACGTTCCGGCGGCAGGAAGATCTGGAGGGGTCGTTAGCATGTGGGACCCGGGCGTTTTTAAGGTACGTGACTGCATTAAGCATTCTAATTTTTTGTAACTTTGGGGACTTTAAAGGGGGCAATTTAAATATCAATATTATTAACGTTTATGCTCCGCAAAAAAAATCATCTTAAAAAGGCGCTTTGGGATGATATTGGGGGTGTTATGGATAGTTACCCGGGGAGGTGGGTGATTCTGGGCGATTTTAATGCGGTGCGCCACCAGGATGAAAGGAAAAATTCAAATTTTAATAAAAAATGTTCTTCTACTTTCAATAATTTTATTTATGAAAATGGGTTAAGAGAATACGACATGAAAGGTAGGAAATTCACGTATTTTAACGAAAATGGTAACAAACATAGCAAGATAGACAGAGTTTTGGTTTGTCACGAGTTCTTTTCGGAGTGGTCGGTTGCTTGCCTTCGTGCGATGCCGAGATTTCTTTCGGACCACTGTCGCATAATTTTGATTTGCTCAAATAAAAATTTTGGACCCAAGCCATTTAGACTCTTCAATTCTTGGTTGGAGAGAAAGGATTTTGACGAAGTGATTACTAAGACGTGTGGGAATTTTGTGGGGGTGGGGGAGCCAGATGTGATCTTAATGAAGAAATTGAAGGAGATCAGGGAGAACATTAAAATATGGAAAAAAAGAAGTATTATCCAAGGAAGGGGAAACGAAGTTGTTGCTTATGGAGGAGTTAGAAATCCTTGATGATCTGTCGGAGGATAGAGTTCTTTCCGAAGAGCAGGAACGGGTCAAAATGGAATGCTTAAAAAATCTTAAAGAGCTAGAGAGGCACAAAATCAAAGATCTTAAACAAAGAGCCAGAGTTAGATGGGATTTGGAAGGGGATGAAAACTTAGCGTTTTTTCATGGGTACATAAAAAGCAGAAGGGCTTTCAATAATATTCCTGGGATTATGATTGAAGATGTGTGGACCACTAAACCTTCTTTGATCAAAAAAGAGATTATGGGATTCTTTAAAAGGGCGTTCGAGGAAAAAATAAGGGATAGACCTAAACTCATCTGCATAACGTTAGGCGTCTATCGGAGGTTGATGCGGCATCTTTGATGGTGCCTTTCAGCAAAGAAGAAATCAAAAGTGCGGTGTTTGAATGTGGCTCTAACAAAGCTCCTGGGTCAGACGGTTTCAACTTCAATTTCATCAAAAGGTATTGGAATTTATTTGAATGGGATTTTTATAACTTGAGCCAAGGCTCTATTGCGGTGGGATGTAGCTCTTCTTTCATAACTCTTATTCCGAAAAACAAGGATCCGGTGGGCCCGAGAGAGTACTGACCGATTAACCTGATCGGGGTGATAAGCAAAATTATTTCTAAGATTCTGGAAAATCGCCTCAAAGTGGTTATTGGATCTATCATCATGGAGAACCAAATGGTGTTTCTCAAAGGGAGGTACATTCTAGACAGCCCATTAATGCTGAATGAGCTCATTGCTTGGATTAAAAAAGGCAAAAAAGGCTTTCCTTTTAAAAATAGATTTTGAAAAGGCTTACGACAATGTTAATGGAAGTTTTCTTTTAGACATAATGAGACAAATGGGTTTTCCGGCTTTATGGTGTAAATGGATAGAACGAATCCTAGTTTCGGCTAGATCCTCGGTTTTAGTGAACGGATCTCCTACTTTTGAATTCAACTGTTCCAAAGGAGTCAGGCAGGGAGACCCGTTATCCCCGTTCCTGTTCCTTCTGGTCATGGAAGGTCTCTCAAACATTTTGTACAAAGCTAGGATCGAAGGGTTGTTCAGAGGGATTCAAACTCCAAACAACGGCCAAATTATTTCTCACCTATTTTACGCTGACGATGCTCTCCTGTTGGGGGGGGGGGAATGGGAGAAGGAAAATGTAAAGAACGTGGCTAGATGTTTGAGAATTTTTTATTTAGCGTCAGGTTTAAAATCAATCTTCAAAAATCTTAGATTTACGGGCTGGGTGTGGGTGATGATGAAGTTTTGAATATGTGTAATGTCATTGGATGCAAGTCGGATTCTATTCTACTTACTTACTTGAGAATTTCGGTCGGTAATAATATGAATAGAATTAACAATTGGACGCCTATTACAGAGGTTTTCGATAAAAGATTATCGGCGTGGAAAGCTAAAACTTTATCGATAGGGGCACGGCTTATGCTGATTAATTCGGTGTTGGAGAGTCTACCTATATACTATTTTTCGTTATAAAAGGCGCCAGTTGGGGTTATAAAGACTCTTGAAGCCAAAATGAGAAATTTCCTATGGGCGGGGTCTAGTAGTATTAATAAAATGAACTGGGTGGCTTGGGATTGGGTCACTTGGCCTAAAAATATAGGAGGGTTGGGTATAAACAGGCTCATAGAGGTCAATAATGTTCTTCTTGTTAAATGGGGTTGGAGGTTTAGGGTGGAAAATCATAGTCTTTTGTGTAAAGTGGTGGAAGCTTGCCATGGGAAGGCCAACCATTAGAGTTTTCTTCCGCTTAACGGTAACATCGCAGGGTGTAACAACTCTCATTAAAATTAATAATTAGGATGATAATTAGTCCATAAGAAAACCCTAATTGAGAAACCCAAGTAATTCTGCACTAACCCTAAAATTTTTAGAACAATCGGAATCAGGATCAGGACCCCTAAAACTCAAGGGGGGTAAACCCTAGCTTACGATTATCCATATAATACGCTGTCGAAATTGAATTTATAAAAACTGTCGACTCACCTGAGCTAGTTGGACACGTACCTACCCTACCCTAAAAATGACTTCCCAGGCGAGTAGCGGGAGATTCCCCGAATTCTGCCGCGACACGCGGGAGATGCCAATTTTCAGTATAAATAGAGGGCCTTGGGACTTGAATCTGGGAGTTGGAACGACGTAAAATCGTTGTCTGTACGTCGAGTTAAGATCATTTTACTACAATTAAACACACACTGTTCACGAAGTGCTGCCGCAAAACAGGGTAATTACTCGATCGCTATTACGATTTATCTTCCGAGATCAATATATCCAAAGAATGTCTAAGTGCCGCCCACATTGGGTTATGCTTTGTCGTTTGTCGATAATTCGATAAATGAGTTGAAGCATTATACTTTGTCGTTTGTCGATAATTCGATAAATGAGTTGAAGTATTATACTTTGTCGTTTGTCATTTTGATAAATGAGTTGAAGTATCGCACTTTGTCATTTATTGTGAGAATTTGATCTCGTGAGTTATCGTGACTGCTGTATTGATCACTAACCCGTTTGCGTATATGCATTATTATTTGAATTAGGATAATCAAGGCTAATCAGTAGGCTTATACCTTGCCCGTTAAAACTGCAATGTGAGTCATTCTCTTTTTATCAAACTGTTTTACAATACCTCAAAGTATTTTCAAAGTGTTATAATTACAGGGATTAAGTCGTGGTTATCTTGATCGCTGGTTAGTGGGGTATTGTGCACATTACTAATTTCTCACGGTTAGGCAATAAGCCCTAACAGGGGTTAGGCTACAAGACCTAGCAGTGACAAAACGTCACTAATTGGGTGACTGGACCCAATAGTGGTATGACCATCGTCACACGGGTGGCAAGACCAGATATAAAATAAGATACTGCCATTGTAATCGCTCTTATGCTGTAATTAATAACTATGTGTCGTTTTATCAAACTGAATGATTCACTCAGTATTTCCCCGCTGACAAAACCTTTTTACAACATGTTTCAGGTGACATACTGTGAATTCAGTACACGTGCTACGGAGCACCATCAAGCTTGAAATAGTGGCTCATATTAATAAATAAACATGTTTGTAAAATAATGAAATGATGAAATTTACGGGGTTTATCCCGAAATGTAAATAAATAATACTCGGGCATTTCCAAATTTTAAACGATCCTGTTAAGACTTCCGCTGTAAACCTGACTACCGTGTGTTTCCTGTCCCGCGGCTCCTAGACCGGGTCAAACCGGGCGCGGGGGCTGTGACAGGAAAAAGGTGGTATCAGAGCCACTAATCAAGCCACTGATTTAAGCCTATCAAATATTTAGAAAATACTTAATTTTATGAATTGCTATTCTGTGATTATGTGTTTTATTATCTGACTAATTGTATACAGTATGGACAGATCTTTATATACTAGTCAACGTAGCAATGAATATAAATTTTTAAATAAATTTGAACCAAAGTTTTAGTACTTTCATTATCTATAGTTTAGAAGCTTTATTCCGTAAATAAATAAACTTATAAATAAAACATAGGGTGCTTTAAATTCTAGTTGTTCTGATAGATAAAATAAAAATCTGTTATAAATTCTGATTTAATAAATTGTGTGTGTATTTTTAAACAGCATGAGTGATTTGTCTGATGCCCTTCAGAATTTAAATCTCTATCCAATAAGAGTAGAAGTTTCCAGAGATTTCAATAGATATATACCAGATAGAGAAGAACCTATAGAATTTGATGCTTCACCTCTCAAGAAACCCAAGCCCAAGAAAATAGACATTGGGGAAAGCTCTAGGCAAATTAAAGGGTTACCATCTCAAGAAGAATTAGACCTTACATTAACAGACTATAATACTATCAAGAATATTAATGAAACACAACTATCAATGAACTTAGAACCAGCTATTCCAAACCTTTCATTCGCGACCTTTCGACATAGACGAATGGTTGACTCATGAAATACAGTTACAGAACAATCCCTATAAGCTTTTTCCTCAGTTCAATCTAGAACCTTTACCAAATCCACCAAAGAGTAACGAGAATACAACTAGACTTCACTACTTGGATCAAGAACTAATGAATATTGGAAATAGGATCCAAGAGATTGGGAAACAAATCTCCTGGAATTACGATCCAAGGAAACACCGTTACTAGACTATTATCTAACAAAAGGATAAAGGAATTATGAAATTACGATTATGTAATAGTAATAAGTAAAATCAGTATGTGTAAAATAAAACGGATGTATATAGAAGCATGATATAATGAAAAACTTAGAAAATTTACAGAATTGGGTTCACGTGATTATGTGCAATTAAGTGTAACATTGGATTATTTCGTGTATACTAATTATTTATCTATAAATCAGTTATCCAATGGAAAACGCTAATAACGAACCAGTTAACGAGGGTAATCAATCTGAGCAACAGTCAGGGGGTCAATATATGACTAGGCAGGATATAGAAAATATCGTTGCTCAAGGGATAGCCAACACTATTCCAACAATAATTGCTCAAGGGAAAGCCAACGCTATTCCAGCAATTGTTGCTGCTGTTAAAAATCCCGTAGAACCACAGCAAATCATTCCTAGCAAACGTATTTCTGAAGATAATTTCAGTAATAGCGTAAACGGAGGTAATGATCATGTTAATCATGATAAAGAACCGCGACAAGCTCCGCTCCCTAAGAAAAGGAAAGCTGCAACACCTGGTTGCACTTATAAGGAGTTCCTTGCCTGTAAACCTGTAGAATTCGCAGGCAATGAAGGGGCAACTGCGGCACTGCGTTGGTTAGAAAAAATCGAGGCAGTGATCAGAATAAGCAAATGTGTTGAGGAAGATAAGGTTATGTATGCTTCGCACCTTTTCAAGGAAGAAGCGTTAGAATGGTGGAATACAGTGTTACAAGCCAAAGGAAGTGACGTAGCCTATGCCATGGGTTGGGAAGAGTTTAAGCGATTAATAGAAAGAAAATTCTGTCCCGAATATGAGAAATAGCAAATGGCAAATAAATTTCTAAGTCACCGAATGGTGAACGTAGATTGTCGAGGGTATACTTCAAAATTCTTTGAGTATGCCAGAATTGTACCTACTCTGGCTTCGCCAGAACCGGTACTTATATCTCGCTATATTTGGGGATTGATTAGTGAAATTCGTGACATTGTTAAAGCCGCGAGACCTCGTACAATTGACGATGCGGTAGAATTAGCCAACACTCTAACTGATGGACTGGTACGCACTCGGGAAGAAAATAGGAGGAAAGATTTAGCCCAGAAAATTTCCCAAGAATTTCACATAGGTAGTAATAACCATCTCAGGAAAAGAGGAAATGAGCGATTTCCTACTATTCCATTTTGCGATACCTACAAGGGAAAGCATTTTGGAAAATGCAAAGGATGCTGCAATTTCTGCAAAATTTCAGGACATCGGGAAGAGGATTGCAGGAAAAAGAAGGCAATAACCTGTTACAATTGTGGAGAAGCCGGACATTACAGAACGAACTGCCCGAAATTAGGCAACCCAGCAAACGAAAAGGCGAAACCTGCAGAAGGGACTGCCAAGAGAAACGCAAGAACTTTTCAAATGACTACTCAGGAAGTTGAACTAATTCCTGACATCCTAGTTGGTACGTTTTAGTTCCCGACGATTAGGCAAAAGTATTATTTGATTCTGGTACAAACAAAAGTTTTACAAATACTCCCTTTTTGCCAAATCCTTAATTTACTTTTAACCAAACCTTAGGCTGACTTCTACAGATGACACAGATTTCGTTAATATTTTGCAAATATTGAATTAATAAGACGTAAATTTTTTTAATAAATTAGCCGGATTCGATGTTATAGGAATAGATTGGTTAAATAAACTAATCTTGCTCGAATTCTCTATAATAAAAGCTTCCGTGTTAATAGAAAGGACGGATCAAGGAGAAGGTGTATCAATTATAGGGAATTAAAGTTATAATTAGGAATCGATACCCATTACCTAAGATTGATGATCTATTTGATCAACTCTAGAAAACTAGGTATTTGTTTACGATAGATTTGTGTTTTAGATATTATCACTTGAAAGAACAAGAAGAAAACATACCTAAAACTACTCTCAGGATTAGGTATGAGCGATACAAATTCACAATCATGCTCTCCGGATTAACAAATGCCCCAGTAGCATTTATGGACATGATAAACAGAATATGTAAACCATATTTGGATAAATTTATAATTGTTTTCATCAAACAATATACTTATTTACTTCCAAAAGTCAGGAGGACTATTGTAAGCCTTTACATATGCCTAAATTCTCAAAATGTGAATTCTGACTTTAAGAAGTGCAATTCTTAGGACACATAGTGAATCTTGAAGGTATTCACTTAGATCTTGCTAAGATAGCAGCAAATGACTAAATGGAAGATTCCGCAATCCCTAAAGAGAAATTAGGAATTTTGTAAATTCAGACAGATACTGTAGACAGTTTATTTGGAATATTTTTCTAGGTAGGATATATCCCTAAACTAAGCTAAAACAGTTTAAGACTGAATAAGAACCTAAACCAAAAGAAGCCTTTAAAATTTTACAGTATAAATTAACAAGGGTTCCAATTCTAGAAGGAACAGAAGGTTTTAAAAGTATACGGTAATGCCTCAAAGCTAGAATTCGGAGATATGATAATGCAACACAAAAAGGTAATTGTGTATACATCAAGGCAATTGCAAAAGCACGAAGAAAGCAATTCCACCTCTATATCTAAAATTTAGAAGCCATAAATTTACCCTTAAGATTTGGAAACATTATCTGAAAAGAGGTAAGTTTACTATCTATATGGGTCATAAGAATTTAAGATACATATTTGAGCAACAAGAATTAGAAAATCCTAAGTAAATACAACTGCAATATTTAGTATCACTGGAGACGATTATAAACAAAAGATGTTGGAGTTCGAGTTGGAGACAAAATGTTATCAAAAATAATCTCCTTGGAAAAGAGTTATTAGATTCGGTAAGAAAGGAAAGCTAAGTCTAAGGTACGTAGGATCATTTCCAGTAATCCAACAAATAAGACCAGTAACTTATCATCAACAACTACCAAAAGAATTATTTAAAATACATGATATATTCCATATATCCAATCTCAAGCAATAGTTAGCAGACAAATCTCTGGTGATACCTCTTCAAGGGGAAAAAGGTAAATAAAAAGTTAAAGTTCATAGAAAAGCCGCTACGGATAAAAGAATCAAAGTTTCTTACACATAAACAACTAGTATTAGTAGGACTCAAAGAAAGAACCCGAATATATTTAAAAAACTAAAATCAGAAATGAAACAGAGGTACCCTTATCTATTCCAGTAAATCTCGAGGACGAGATTTTTATTAAGGTGGGGAGGATGTAACAACTCTCATTAAAATTAATAATTAGGATGATAATTAGTCCATAAGAAAACCCTAATTGAGAAACCCAAGTAATTCTGCACTAACCCTAAAATTTTTAGAACAATCGGAATCAGGATCAGGACCCCTAAAACTCAGGGGGGGTAAACCCTAGCTTACGATTATCCATATAATACGCTGTCGAAATTGAATTTATAAAAACTGTCGACTCACCTGAGCTAGTTGGACACGTACCTACCCTACCCTAAAAATGACTTCCCAGGCGAGTAGCGGGAGATTCCCCGAATTCTGCCGCGACACGCGGGAGATGCCAATTTTCAGTATAAATAGAGGGCCTTGGGACTTGAATCTGGGAGTTGGAACGACGTAAAATCGTTGTCTGTACGTCGAGTTAAGATCATTTTACTACAATTAAACACACACTGTTCACGAAGTGCTGCCGCAAAACAGGGTAATTACTCGATCGCTATTACGATTTATCTTCCGAGATCAATATATCCAAAGAATGTCTAAGTGCCGCCCACATTGGGTTATGCTTTGTCGTTTGTCGATAATTCGATAAATGAGTTGAAGCATTATACTTTGTCGTTTGTCGATAATTCGATAAATGAGTTGAAGTATTATACTTTGTCATTTGTCATTTTGATAAATGAGTTGAAGTATTGCACTTTGTCATTTATTGTGAGAATTTGATCTCGTGAGTTATCGTGACTGCTGTATTGATCACTAACCCGTTTGCGTATATGCATTATTATTTGAATTAGGATAATCAAGGCTAATCAGTAGGCTTATACCTTGCCCGTTAAAACTGCAATGTGAGTCATTCTCTTTTTATCAAACTGTTTTACAATACCTCAAAGTATTTTCAAAGTGTTATAATTACAGGGATTAAGTCGTGGTTATCTTGATCGCTGGTTAGTGGGGTATTGTGCACATTACTAATTTCTCACGGTTAGGCAATAAGCCCTAACAGGGGTTAGGCTACAAGACCTAGCAGTGACAAAACGTCACTAATTGGGTGACTGGACCCAATAGTGGTATGACCATCGTCACACGGGTGGCAAGACCAGATATAAAATAAGATACTGCCATTGTAATCGCTCTTATGCTGTAATTAATAACTATGTGTCGTTTTATCAAACTGAATGATTCACTCAGTATTTCCCCGCTGACAAAACCTTTTTACAACATGTTTCAGGTGACATACTGTGAATTCAGTACACGTGCTACGGAGCACCATCAAGCTTGAAATAGTGGCTCATATTAATAAATAAACATGTTTGTAAAATAATGAAATGATGAAATTTACGGGGTTTATCCCGAAATGTAAATAAATAATACTCGGGCATTTCCAAATTTTAAACGATCCTGTTAAGACTTCCGCTGTAAACCTGACTACCGTGTGTTTCCTGTCCCGCGGCTCCTGGACCGGGTCAAACCGGGCGCGGGGGCCGTGACACAGGGTGTTGGAAAAATGTGGTTAAGTTATTAAATAAAATGAAATTAAATGGGAGGGGGTTAAATAGGTTGATCTTGGGTAAGGTGGGAAATGGGGTCGACACTCGTTTTTGGATCGATTCCTGGTTGGGCGATCTTCCTTTTATGAAAAGATGGCCACTTTTGTTTGGTTTGGAGATGTTTAAATTTTACAGGGTTGCAGAGAGATTTGAAGCAGTTCAAGGAAATGGAGTTTACGCTTGGCAATGGTCCAGACAGCCAAAGTCTGAAGAGCAGATAAAAGAATGGTAAGAGTGCATGGAGGTTCTTAACAATGTTAGTCTATCTAGCGATAAGGACAAGTGGTATTGGTTTGATGATAACCAGAAAGGGTTCTCAGTGAAGGGGGTCAAAAAGTCTTTGATAGTGGAAAGAGGTACTAGTCACCCTCCTAATTTTAATTGGTGTAAATGGGTGCCTATAAAATGTAATATTATGGCTTGGAGATGCAACTTAGACAGACTTCTTACGAGAGTTAATTTAAGAAGAAGGAATGTGGATATCCCCTCGGTCATGTGTCCTTTTTGCAACGATTACAAAGAGACGGTGGATCACTTATTCACTGCGTGTTTGGTGGCTTTACAAGTTTGGTTGGCTTACAGTGCTTGGTGCAACATCACGATGGTTTTCGTTTTTGAATTCAAAGACATATTGGAAAGTCATAAGCTCATAAAGAGTGGTAAGAAGGCGGAGAAAATTATTTACGTGTTGGGCATTATAGCATGTTGGTGTATTTGAAAATGTAGAAACGATATGGTTTTTAATCAAAGAAAAAGTAGATCGGGCGACATCATTGGGGAGTTAAAATCTAGGGGTTACGCGTGGGTTAAAAATAAAACTTCCTATAAGTATATTATATGGGAGGACTGGTGTAAATATCCTCTGTTCATGTTGTAATTTGTTGCCCTTTGCCCGTTTGGGTCGGAGGTGTGTTTTAATGAAGTTTATTTTTCAAAAAAAAAGTTGTAGAGTAGAGAGTATGTGTTTGCCTGATTGGAAAATGCGAGGCTGAAATTTTTGTTTCAACATTAAGCCCATACTTTGTGACAACAATTGCCAGATACTCGTACTTGAAGGGCCATTGTCAACTAACCTGTAAAGTTAAGGGACTAAGCCCCAAAAACAAAAACATAACATTACTCAACTAAACCGACACAATCAATCCGTAAACCTCCTTATCAAACTCAAAATTCTGTTACTTGACAAAATCTTACAATTAGGGTTCTTCCAACGTAATTCAAACCAATTAATATTCAAATCCAAAAGATATAATGAACTGTGAAGTTTGTCAACTCAAAGAACTGGTAAGTTGTACTGTTCTACACTTTCGATTAAGGAGAATTTATTGATATTAGGCATTCGATGTACATGATCTTACTGTACTGCTGGATGAATTATTGAACATTATTTGAGATATTTTGTTGAATTTCATGTTTACTTCTGTTTGCAGGATGTGGAATACTTTGAGATACGTGAAGTTCTTCGATGTAAGTTACCTGATTTGATTAGATCCTCTTAGTTTCTTAATTTGTTCATGATTTCTTAAGTACCACCAATATTGTTAACGTTTTATTAGGTTTATGTAACATCTAGCATCTCGGATCACCAATATCGTTCATGTTTCATTAGGTTTCAATATTGTTCATGTTTTATTAGGTTTTTAACTTTCCGGCCTCATCTACCACCAAGATTGTTTACTTTTGTTAGGTTTTTGTCACATCCGGCTTTTCGTACCACCAATATTGCTTTCCATGGCATAGACTTCCCATAAGGTCACTCATCCTAGCTATGCAGTTAATATCGGTGATATATCGGTCCCTTAGTAAAATATCGGTGTCAAATATCGGTACCGATATTATGGGCGATATTGACCGATATATCACCGATATTTGAACGATATAACGATATATCATCGATATTTGACCGATATATCACTGAATTATTGGTGTTGAATTGCTATATATATAAATTCGGCATTATATTAAAATTACCGATATCCCACCGATATCTCACCGAGATAACCTATATCTCAAATATCGGTCCTTGACCGATATCCGATATTTTACCGCATTAACTGCATAGCATCCTAGTACTACTCCCACCTAAGCAGGTTTAACTGTGAAATTCTCTTCTCATCCACTAACATTAAGCCTAAAATGCGTTTGTGATATTTGAGGCAGGGCATTTCGTATGAATCAAGAATCTCTCTCCTTTTCACGTTTGATGTGAGATTTGCGTAGGATGTTACACAGTCTCAACCGTGATTGTATCTTGGTGGTTGATTAATTTATGTAGGTTTAAAGTGCATTTTACATGTTGGTAGTTTTTTCATCAAAGTTCCTTAGGTATCAGTGCATTATAGGTTAAAGTGCAGTCATCTTGGTACATATCTAGGTGGTTTTAGGCTGCTATGTCGGTTTAGTGGTAGCAGTTGGAAGTTGTTTGGTTCATTATTCTAATATTTCGTCGTGTAGAATTAATGCAGTGTAATTTAGTAGCATTTTAGCTCCTTAAATAGAATATCTATTTCTAAAGAAGGCCCGAAATTTGCATGTCCTTGAAAGTTAAAATATTTTGAGATCAAAAGAAACTAACTCGAGATTCCGTTGTTTTTATGTTTGAATTAACTTGATTGAAGTTGGAGCCATCATGGTTTTAAAAAACGTTTAGGCGTGCGCCTCAAGGCGCGCTTCAAGGCAAAACGGCCAAAAAACGAGTCTGAGGCGCGCCTCATGGTGTTTTTAATGTATATGCGCCTCAGAGGGGCTGAGGCGCTAAGAAAGCTGCGCCTCGGGGGATTTTGATAGCTGTTTTTGACTTTTTGTGTCAATTTCAAGCATTTCATGTCTTTTTTAAGTGTGTTTTTGATGATTTTGATGAATCTGATGATGAAATTAGTTAGTATTATTATTTTTATAATATATATAATTTTTATATTTATTTATTAATACCGCCTCGGCCTTACACCTCGTTTCGCCTCGAGGCTTACGCTTCGTGAGGCGAAGGGAAAACGCCTCGAAACTCGTTTCCGTTCTTTTAAACCTTGGGAGCCATGATAATGAGTGCTTGAACAATCTTGTTCTTGAATGTAGTGAAATGTTGATGTTTATTGACCTATATTGTGTTTGTATGTTTGGTATCTTTTCTAGTCGTACACAAACAACTATGAACGATTGCATACCTTGGTTTTAAAAAGTGCGTATGATGTACATTTGGGTCAAAATTGGTCAAAATTATGGCTGTAGGAGCCTAATAGCTGGAAATGCAATTTACATAACATGTATTCAGTGATATAACCAAAATGCTTGCAGGCATTCTGCACACAATTTTCTTTCACAGAGCATTAGGTCTGGTGCGGCCCAAAGACGTTGATCTTACCCTTTTCGAAATTACATATGTGAGTATTATCTTCATCATTAGACGATACACATCATTTTACCTTAAAAGTATAATCTTGAGAATAAACTTACAAGCATGTGGTTTAATGGTGAATTCAAGGTGCAATGTGGTGATGCAGAGCTTGAGAAGAAAGTAGACGACAAGATCGATCAGTTCATCGACAGGGTAGAGAAACATCCAAACAAGAAAAACCAGGTTTCACCAATAAACTTCAACGTATCTTGCGATCAATCACTTTCTCTACGTGCTTGATTGATATATTTACGATGATGTTAACGATGCAGATATGTTTATCTTTCTTTGAAGTAAAGAACAAACAAGCAACATGGTTCACTCACAAAGTTGAACACTTGTACTGGGAGCAATGGTACATAAATTTAAACGTTGCTCACCACCCGAAACCACATTCTGGCAAATCACATCATTCTAAGTTAGTTTTGGACCCTGGAGGTATAACACGCTATTTAATTGTTTAGGCAAAAGATCAAATACAAATAATCTTAACATACTAAACATACAAATTGAAGGAAAACTCAAAAAGACAAGGTGGCATTTTTGTAATTACCACCAACTATCAAAGTTACTATACAAATGTGAACTCAACCAAAAATACCTAAAAAACACAATTATTTTTTAATATTTTTTATAAAAAAAATCGCTACATTTTGTTAGCAAAAAAATAAAAATAATTTTTTTTGCTGCTACTAAAAGTAGCGATTTTTTAATAAAAAATGTTAAAAAAATAAAATAAAATAATTTGTGTGTTTTTTTTTTTTTATTTTTTTAGACTTTTTTTTTTAGGTTTTTTGGGGGTTTAGTTTTTAGCATTTTAGCTTTGGGGGGGGGGGTAGGTTTTTTTTTTAGGTTTTTTAGGTATATTTGTAGAGTAACTTTGATAGTTATTGATAATTACAAAAATGCCACCTTGTCTTTTTGAGTTTTCCTTCAATTTGTATGTTTAGTATGTTAAGATTATTTGTACAAGAACTTTCCCCTAATTGTTTATTGGCTCTCAGTTTGAATATTTATGTCGGTAACACAATTTTACCATGTTATAGAGAGTGCATCTGACGAGGGAAATGCTAGGCGGGCAACACTCGAGTCCTCTCTGCACGAAGTTTTATTTCAAATAATAAAATTTGTGAACGAGAAGAAAGATCACATCCCTCCGATACCAAATATGGAAGGAGTATCGTTTCCCTATGAAATTACTATCTCAAGGTGAGTTTTTTTAACGGGTTATCATGGACATGTTTAGTCTTAATTTGACCAATGATATTGACTGCTGCCTTACGTTTAGCTCATCAGATTCAGCGTTCGGGATGGACATGTTTAAGAGGATGCTCCAAACCGGGCATCCAACCATGCTCAGCTGAGATTTTAAACATAAAACCTCGGTTTCTTGCATCGTCTACAATTTCTGGATGAGAAGTGGTACATCTCAGGCCCACGTACGCCATTAATTCTGTAAAAAAAAAAAAAAAAAAAAAAAAACAGTTGTTTAAAAGATAATCTGGCGATAATTAACTTTGTTACATTTGTTTGTATGTACATATTGGGTCAGATTAGTGTATTATATCAACTTTCTAGATGATGTATTGAAATTCCACTTAATTACATTTTGCCACTTTTAGGTCAATTTTACAGCTTGTATTCATCCCACTTTATATATATATTTTTCCTGTTAAAAAAATTATTACTGGCGATTCAGTGGTGTGTTTTATAAAACATCGATTTAAACGCCGAGCTGGGTTGGGGCCTAGTGTACCGATGGTTGCTGATATGACGTCCACAGTTCCAGTAGGGCATATGTATTCAATTAGGCGGCTAATGCAGGTACACCACTTCCGGGTTAACCAAACACCAACTCTCACACGAGCCGCTTAATTGGTGTATGAGAGTACGTGATGAAGAACAGGTTGTGTATTGATTGTAAATTGAAATAAAATTGAGTTGATAGATAATAGGAAGGGAATGTTTAATTGAATGTAAAGGAATTCCAGGGAAAGAGAAATGAAAATGACAAGTAACGAGTTTCGGGGTCCACCCTCTCTCATGGCATGATGCCAGAGCCTACTAAATCGTAACAAAAATTCATAAGTCACTAATCACAATGTCCCCAAGACTGAAATCAGGAAATTGGGTTTTAACCCATCCGGCATCCTCCCACGAAGCATCATCCACCGTATGACCATGCCATTGGACTAACCATTGCTCCACCAAGTCTGACCCATGGCGAACATCACGAGTGGCCAACACAGATTGAGGTACCAGATGTGGAGAGTCTGCCGTATCCAATTCCGGAGGAAGAACTGCATCAATTGAACCCGAGACCGCCTTTTTTAACAGAGAAACGTGGAAAACATGGTGGATGTTAAAAGTAGCAGGAAGAAGCAATTTATAGGCCACAGGCCCAACCTTTTCCACAATCTGAAACGGCCCAAAAAGTTTTATTGCTAACTTCTGATGGTCCAAACCACAAGGACTAAAATGGAATTTAACTCTTTATTTTATTTATTTTTCTAAAACGTGATAAGCCATCATTTTAACCCTCTTTGGAAACCGACATATATGCACTATTGGAGGTATATATATTACATTAAACGGTATATAATATTTTAAACGGTAATGTGTTACATGTGTAAAATAGGAGTAGTTTATTAATTAAATCAAAGTCGTCAAAACAATTTGTAATACGCGTCTAGCTCAATAAACTGTATCATTGACTTTTATCATGGGGCCAACGATGATCACTTAAATTAATGTATTTGTCGATTTATGTGAAAGGTTTTTGACACTATAGTACTAACTACTATATATACTATATATCAAACACATTTCATCAAAAAAATTAGACATCCAGAAAACTTTTCACTCTTCACTTCTAAAGCATATAGATGCCGACCACCACCTCTACACGGAATCACTTGGTGCTAGTCCATGGGCTATGTCATGGAGCTTGGTGTTGGTACAAGGTTATGACCGATCTTAGATCGGCTGGCCACCGCGTGTCAGCAGTGGACCTTGGTGGTTCTGGGGTGCACCCAATTCGGCCTGACGAAATAACCACTTTCTCTGATTACATCCATCCACTTATCCGGTTTTTGGAGTCGTTATCAGCCGATGAAAGGGTGGTATTGGTTGGACACAGCTACGGCGGACTTGCCATTTCTCTAGCCATGGAGAGGTTTCCTCAAAGTGTCTCGGTCGGAGTTTTCATCACTGCCTACATGCCTAATTGTAGGGACCCACCCGCCCTCCAGATGACAAAGGTTCATATAATTATATCTTATATACATTTTTTTAACATCTAATCTGCTGCTCATTTTACATCATTGTTCACTTACTAGTTTACACACGTGGATACCGCTAGTAATTTTTTGTTATTATTTTTTTTTGTTTGAAGTACTTTAAGAATTTGAAGCCGGAAATGAATATGGATTGCCGGTTCACGTTCAAAAACGGATCACCGGAATCAGCTGAACTAGGTGACAGTTACTTGGCCACCATGATGTATCAGAATTGTCAACCGGAGGTGAGTTCTATTCTTTATTTGATATAAAATAATGGAGTTTATCGTAGATGAGATTGTGTGACAAATATATGAAAAACTAACTGGCTAGGGTCCACATACGTACGAGTTGCATTAAATCCATTAATATCATAATATGCTTTCTTTTGTTGGGTGCAACCTAAAAAGTTCCAAGATTGTAGCTTTTTTTTTTGGTTCTTACTGTTTGCAGAAGAGGATATGATGGAATATATGTAGGCATTGTTGATTTTTTAGTGGGAAGTGTATTAGGTGTCAAATTTTAAGAATGAGAGGGAAAATATTTAACAAATTCTAGAGAGAGAGTGAGGGGAATTAGTGGGTCAGATGTGCACTGGCCATCCATGTGGACAAAATAATGTTTGTGGGTCTGGAGTCTGGCCTCTTCATGTGATTTTTGTCAGGTGATTGGAGTTTTGGCAAAATGTATGGAAACTTCAAGTTCTAAAGGTCTTTTGTAAACTTATCTTTTTTCCAAAATGACCAAATTACCCTTTTGTATTCATCATATTCCTCATTCTTTGAGTTTTCTTGGTGGGTTGAGTTAGTAATTTAACATAAGTTTACTGTCTTTTATAAGCTATTAAATGGAAATGGAAATGCAAGGCAAGTATTATCCTGCAACAAAGACATGTACTTGATGCAGTAAAGTCTAAATGGGGTGTATCCATCTTGTCAAGTTAAATGCATATTTAATTCTTATATTTATTACATCAATTCCTTAAGATATTAAGAGTGGGGGTATAATGTGCGGGGAGTGGGTGATTGAATGGGTGTCACCGATCGGTGACCACACCCCTTGATTGAGTGAGGGTGTTTGAGTAGGAGAGAGTGTAAAATCGGTGTAAAATCACCAAAGGTGGAGAAAGGTGATGGAGGAGAGAGAAGAGAGGAACCAATCAAAAAATTTATAACTCAAACACCCTAGGGTAATTGACTATACCCCCTGATTGAATGCAAAATGGGAAATGGAATGGGGAGTTGACATGACATAATATTCTTGGGTAGGATTTCACTCAAACACCCTAGGGTGATTGACTATACCCTCCACCCTAAATAAAAACAGCGAAGTATTGTAACTTGGCAAAACCAAACAGCGAAGTTATTCAACCTGGCACAAAGAAACAACAAAGTTCTTTAAATTGTGGTTCAATTCAGCGAGGTTCATTACAGGTCTGCTGATTAAATCAGCGAACTTCAGTAGTTGGCTGGTAAAAACAGCGAGGTTCACTCAATTGTCAGAAAAGTGAAACCTACAACAGCTTTTGGCAGAAATCTTGAGGAAGCTCGCTGAATCATTTGGCAATTTACCTAAAATCACTTATTTTCTTGGTTGCCACCTAAAAGTAATCTGTAGGGGCTCAAAACCCCTACTTCTTAAAAAAAAAAAAAAAAAAAAAAAAAAAAAAAAAAAAAAAAAAAAAAAAAACTTTCACAAAAATCTACTTTTATATTTATAATAATTTAATTATTTAGATATATAATTATTAATGGTATAGTTCTTTTAAGCGCAAATAACCAACCTAGTCGTATTTCTAACTCGATCTGTTATGTGTATATTGTTATTTCACAAACAATAATTCATTTAGTCCTAAGATACACAATATAGAGCCGTGTTTCTAAATCTATTTGTATCAGACTTACGAACATTGACCATAAACTAATGTGAAGTGACAACGTACTCTTTCATATACATTTGTGAAGGTTGGTTCCGGTATAAAATGTCCTTAACATAAGAAGCGTAGGAAACCGTGACAAACGAACTCATGATTGAGCTCATTATAATGGCGTTGGAATCACCTCCTTGAACCCCTAAAAGTTAAACTTTAAACATTTAAAGCTAAACCCTACATATATTTGAATAGGGTTCAACGGGCCGGTTCCAATACCGCGAATAGGGTTCAACGGGCCGGTTCCAATACCGCTGGAATGAGGTCAATCAGAGTTCATCATGGCTATATACTTAACACTCTATGTGTTGGTTTTTGTGTATGTATTGGGTTTTCTGCAAGTAAAGTAGATAATACACCAAAGATTCACTTTTATATAATGGCTATATGCTTAACATTGTCTTGACATGAACGTGCAAATATAACACACTCAGAAAAATATTGTTACTTTCATGCTTTGTCTTTTTTTTTTTTTTTTTTTTTTCAAACACGTTTAAAACTATAAGAATAATTATTGTGTATTGTGTTTTATAATTTAGGACCTGGCCTTGGCGAAGACGTTGATAAGACCGGGTCACTTTTTCTTGGACGATATGAGCAAGGATTCTCTTCTAACCAGTGATAGATACGGCTCGATTAGTAGGGTTTACGTGCTGTGCGAAGGTGATCGTGTTATGGATGAAGAGTTTCAGAGATTTGTCATAGAAGACAGTCCCCCTAATGAAGTCAAATCTTTTCCAGGAGCTGGTCATATGCTCATGTTGTCTATGCCGAAAGATATATCTCTTTATTTGCAGGAAATAGTTGCTAGATACCCGTGATTCTATAAGTATATTATGTAGTTCAACAACGTTTGTGAGGATGATCTAAAATAACGTGGTTTATGAAAAGTTAAAGCGCAATTTATTTCATAACTTCTTTATGACCATTGTAAATTAATTAACATGTTGGATCAGTTCTGTTTAAACATAATGGAAAACATGAATAACATACCTGTTACAGCAGACAGGCCAGCAGAGAATCCAGTCAGAGATGCAGCCATTGAGTTCGACATACTTGTCAGGATGATCTGGTTCCTCCTTAGGGTGTAAAGTTATGATGGTGATGAAACCGAGACTAGGGAAGAATCGGTTATGGAGAGAGAGCCGAGAATGATGTTATGAGGGTTGTGTGATTCACTAAATTGTGTAACTTGTCTAACTCCTAAATTCTCTAATAATTTCCTTATATATACACCCAAGAGGAAACCTAATTAGTTAATAAGGGTAATATGGTCCATCAACAATTACCAACTAAATATTAATAGGTTATTAATATATTTTGATCTAATATAATATAAATGATTATAAATAATATAATATAAATGATTATAATGGCTAAAAGATTAAATATTATATTAATAATATATTTAATCTCACATTCTCCCACTTAGCCGAGTAATCATTTATCATGAGTATTAGATGAGCCTGGCCAGGAGTTAACACTCATTTTAGCCTTAAACCAAGAACTATAGCAGAGAAATACAGCCGTTGAATCATCATTCGACTCACGACCCCCATTAATCATACTATAGCCTCAATTTAAAACCTAATAGTTATGATCAAAATACTTATAAGCCCTTTAGCGTCTGATTTGTATTTATATTTGTCTATATGTCATTATACCGGCAGAACATATGTTAGAGACATACAAAATCAAACTGAGGAAATTTCATTAATTAAAATATAAGCTAGTACAATATGCAATTAAATAAGGTCTTTAGTAAGTCCCATATTCGATACATGTTCTTCGAAAACTTTAGGTGGGAGACCTTTAGTCATCGGATCCGCAAGCATATCTTTAGTACTAATATACTCAATACAAAGATTATTTTCCTCAACTCGTTCACGTACGAACAAATATTTTGTATCGAGATATAAACCAGTTCCAGTCGAACTGTTACTGTTTGAGAAACTAACGGCAGCTGAGTTATCACAGTAAAGCTTCAATGGTCTAGAAATGGAATTAACGATTTTGAGGCCAGTGATCAGATTTCTAAGCAACATTCCTTGACAGGTTGCGTTGTAAACAGCAATGTATTCTGTCATCATTGTGGAAGTTGTAGTTAATTGTTGTTTATGACTCTTCCATGAGATAGGTCCGCCTGCTAACATAAAGATGTAGCCCGAAGTGGATTTCTTGTCATCTTTGCATTTGGCAAAGTCAGAATCAGAATAACCTACCACTTCTAAGTGATCACTTCTTCTATAAGTCAGTTTATAGTCTTTCGTCCCTTACAGATATCTAAGGACCTTCTTAGCTGTTTTCCAGTGATCTAGGCCAGGATTAGTCTGATAACGGCCTAGCATTCTAGCAATATAAGCGATATCTGGGCGAGTACAGACTTGAGCATACATTAGGCTCCCGACTACTGACGCGTAAGGTATCTGGCTCATTTGCTCCTTTTCAACCTCTGTTGTCGGACACTGGAATGAACCGAAAACATCTTCCTTAACTACTGGAGCGACGGAGGGTTTGCACTGTTGCATGTTGTAACGTGTAAGGACACGATCTATGTAGGTCTTCTGAGACAATCCTAAGATCCCTTTGTGTCTATCTCGGTGAATTTCGATGCCAATGACGTAAGAAGCATCTCCGAGATCCTTCATCGAAGTTATGCGAGAGTAATCGCTTCGACTCATGCAACATGTCTAAACTATTACTTGCCAGTAGAATATCGTCTACGTAAAGGACAAGTATAGTAAAGTTACTCCCACTCATCTTGAGGTAGGTGCATTGATCAACTTGATTCTTCATAAAACCTTGCCTCTTCATGACTTCATCAAACTTGAGGTACCATTGACGTGATGCTTGTTTTAACCCGTAAATGGATTTCTTCAACTTACAGACCAGATGCTCCTGACCTTCAGGTTTAAAGCCTTCAGGTTGTTTCATGTAAACATCTTCGTCTAAGTCTTTGTTAAGGAAAGCAGTTTTGACGTCCATCTGATGCAGCTCTAAATCAAAATGAGCTACTAGGGCCATAACGATCCTTAATGAATCTTTATGAGAGACAAGTGAAAACGTCTCTTGATAATCAATTCCCTCTTTCTGAGTGTAGCCCTTTGCAACCAATCTCGCTTTGTAGCGTTCAACGTTCCCATTCGGATCCAGTTTTGTTTTGAACACCCATTTACAACCTACATGTTTGACATCGTTGGGTAATTCTGGTTTTGGGTAACTTAGTAACAAAATCCATTGTTATGAGTTCCCATTTCCATACAGGCATTTCTAGCTGTTGTAGTAATCCTGAAGGTTTCTGGTGTTCAGCCTTAACTTGTGAACAAGTAAGACACTTAGATACGTGTTCAGCTATATCCTTTTTCATTCCTATCCACCAGAAATTATTCCTTAAATCTTGATACATCTTATTGTTTCCTGGGTGTACAGTATACCTAGATTTATAAGCTTCTTCTAAAATCTTATTTCTTAATTCTCCCTGCTTAGGTACCCAAATTCGTTTCTTGTGGAATCTCCAAATTCCATCCTTTCCTTGCTCTAATTCCTTTAGGTAACCTTTCATTCCTTCACCATCGTCCTTGATTGTTGTTTCCTGAACTTTCTTTAATTGTTCCATTAAATCTATTTGTAGATTTAATCTAAGAGCACGGACTTGCTTTTGCTTTTCATAATACTTACGACTTAAGGCGTCTGCAACTACGTTTGCCTTTCCTTCGTGATATTGAATATCACAGTCGTAATCGCTTAGGATTTCCATCCATCTTCTTTGCCTCATATTTAACTCTTTTTGCCCAAATATGTACCTTAAACTTTTATGATCTGTATAAACAGTAAACTTACTTCCGTACAGATAGTGTCTCCAAATCTTAAGGGCAAAAATTATAGCTCCTAATTCTAAATCATGAGTCGTATAATTTTCTTCGTGTTTCTTCAACTGCCTAGAGGCATACGCAATTACCTTCTTGCGTTGCATCAATACACATCCAAATCCTAATTTTGAAGCATCACAATATACTTCAAAATATTCTGTTCTTTCAGGTAAAGCTAAAATTGGAGCATTTGTCAATCTGTGCTTTAGAATCTTAAAAGCTTCTTCTTGTCTATGTCCCCATTCAAACTTAACTGCTTTACAAGTTAGCTTAGTTAAAGGCACAGCTATCTTAGAGAAATCCTTAATAAATCGTCTATAGTATCCAGCTAAGCCTAGAAAACTTCTAACTTCCATAGCTGTTTGCGGAACTTTCCATTTGGTAATTGCTTCTATTTTGGAAGATCTACGTGAATTCCTTCGTGATTCACCATGTGTCCTAAAAATTGTACTTCCTGCAGCCAGAATTCACACTTCGAGAATTTGGCATAAAGCCTTTCCTTTCTTAACAAAGTTAAGAGTGCATGCAGGTGCTCGCAATGTTCTTCCTGACTTTTGGAATAAATAAGTATATCGTCGATGAATACGATTACAAATTTATCCAAATATGGTTTACAGATCCGATTCATCATGTCCATAAATGCTGCTGGGGCATTTGTTAGTCCAAAGGGCATGACTGTAAACTCATAATGACCATACCTAGTTCTGAAAGCAGTTTTAGGTATGTCTTCTTCTTGTACTTTCAGCTGGTGATATCCGGAGCGCAAATCTATCTTAGAAAAATACCTAGCGCCTTGAAGTTGATCAAAAAGATCGTCAATCCTAGGTAATGGGTATCGATTCTTAATTGTAACCTTAGTCAGCTCTCTATAATCGATACACATTCTCATTGATCCGTCTTTCTTTTTCACAAACAACACTGGTGCTCCCCAAGGGGATGAACTAGGTTGTATAAATCCTTTGCTTAGTAATTCGTCTAATTGCTTTTTCAATTCTAGCATTTCGGTGGGTGCTAATCGATATGGTGCCTTGGCTATCGGTGTAGTACCCGGAATTAGATGAATTCTAAACTCTACTTCTCTATCAGGTGGTAGTCCAGGTAATTCTTCTGGAAATACGTCTGGGTATTCTGAAACTATAGGGATGTCCTGGAGTTCCTTACTTTTAGCGTTAATGATTACATAAATCATATACACCATCTCTTGTTTTCTTGAATAACTGGCCAATTTCATTATTGAAATGAATTTCATTGGCTTTCGAGGTCTATCTCCGGTAATTAAAATTACTTCTCCTGTGGGGGTCCGGATTTCTACGGAATTCTTATCACAAAGGATTCGAGCATGGTTGGCTACTAACCAATCCATTCCTAATACTACATCGAAACCGGCTAATTTCATTGGTAACAGGTTTGCAGAAAACTTATGTCCTACAAGTTCTATTTTTCCTTCTTGCAAAACTTTATCTATGCTAATAGAATTTCCATCTGCCGTTTCGACTGTAAAAATTTGTCTAAGGGCGGTTAAGGGTAAGTTAAGAGCTTGGCAGAATGAAGTATTGATAAAACTTTGGTTTGCACCAGAGTCAAATAATACTTTTGCAAACACGTCGTGAACTAGGAACGTACCGGCTATCACATCTGGGATCAGTTCAGCTTCTTGAGTGGTTAGCTGGAATGCTCGTGCATTCTTCTTGGTAGCTCCGTCGGCCATCTTAGTTTTATTATCTGCTGGTTTGGCTAACTTAGGACATTCAGATTGGAAATGTCCCGTTTCTCTGCAGTTATAACAAATTCTTGTTTTCCTTCTGCAGTCTTCTTCACGATGTCCTCTGGCCTTGCAAAAGTTGCAAATTATATTGCATTGTCCATAGTGTTTCTTCTTGCAATTTCTGCAGAAAGGAGGTGATGAGGATTGCCCTGTTCCTCTTTTCTTAGTATTACCCACACGAAATCCTTGGGTAATCTTCTGAGCCAATTCCTTCTTTCGATCTTCTTCTCTCGTGCGTACCAGTTCATCGGTTAAGGTATTAGCTAACTCCACAGCATCATCAATAGTGCGTGGTCTTGCAGCCTTAACGATGTTATGGATTTCTCCGATTAATTGTAACACCTTGAAATTTTTGTGTCCAATAATGTATTGACACGTGTCTTGAGTTTACACGTGGCATTTAATATTTAATAAAGGACTAATGTTGACAAACCTTGAAAGTGTGTAAATTCGAGGGTTATAAATGTCAAACAAGGGTAATTATACTGTATAGTAACCCTAAACGATGCTCGTACCTTCAAACGAATAAATCATGGATCGTACGGAAGCGGAACGCGGAAGAAAGTGAGAGATTACAAGCTACAGGGGTTAACTATGTCAACATGTTTAATTATACCTCTGAGTGACCCTTTGATGTACCCGAGGCTTTGTAACAGTAAAATACGCTCACTAGAATATACTGTATAAATTCCGCGAAGTTCTGTTTTAGAACGAGAAAGTTATGATCAAATTCGTACGAAAAGGGTTAAAAGCGTCAACAATGAAAGTTAAGGCTTTTCGAATAGTTAATATGATAACCGGGGACTTGATAGTACGGGTAAATAACACAAGGCCCTTAGTTGTAAATAATCAAGGGCCAAATCGCAAAGTTACCCCTTCAAACCCGAAAGGTCAGGTTATTAATTACCGAAGATTTCGTTACTAATTACAAGATTTTGTTAATCATTACAAAAAGATTGAAAAAGATTTAAAAATAACCTTTACGGACCGCAAGGGTCCTGCCTTACGGACCGTAAAGAGGTGAATGATTAAGCTTGTCTCCGCCACAGGCTTACAGACCGCAAGGCCCAAGCCATACGGTCCGTAAGCGATGCCCAGCGACAGAAAGTTGGCTGTTGGCTGTTTAAAGCGATAAAACATTTAAGAATGGGTTTCCCAGAGGTATGGGCGTCCCCTACTCGACCCATAGCACCTTAGGACACCTGCCATTCATCCATACTCATTTGTAGTGTGTGTTGTAATGATCTAGAGGCAAGTTGTGTACTATAAATAGGCATGCATAGTTCACTATTAGAACACACCTCACAACTCAACTTCTGATCATTCTTGGAGCTCTCAAGCTTTACTCTTTCATTCTAAGTCATACACTAACCCTCTGTAAGTTGTCTAATCTTTTGTGGTTTAGTTTTGCTTAGTATATAGCTAAAAATCAAACCGTCGTAATTACGGTTTGACTTCGAGATTAGTCTACAATGGCTCAGTCATATCTCGAATCAAAAGTAGTTATGTGTTGGTATTTATGTGGGTAATCAACCTCTGAAAGGGTTCCCCCTGATCACCACTCTAACTAGTTCAAATGTCGAGTCAAACGTATGCTTAAAAAGTCAACAGAAAGTCATTTTTGCGATTCTTGCATAATCTGTAAAATAGATGATATGAAACCTGTTTGAACACTCATAAAACATGATATTAAGTATATAAACTTGTTTAAACTCGTTTGATTCGGCCATTTGATATATTGACCCGGTTCGGAGCCGAAAGTCGCAAAAGTTTGACTTTTGCTTTGACTTCAGTTCCGACCCGTTTTAATACAATGTAGATATGCCTTAGGACTCCCTTAGGACCAGGTCACGTGATGGTATCACCCTCTGTGACCGGTTCGTTGTTTGTCCGAGTCTTTTACGCATTTCCGTTAATTACTTAAAAGTTGACCGTAACGCCCTTTTTAAAATGAAACGAGTATTTCGGACACGTGAAGGGACCATAACCTTGCTTACTAAATTCTAAGCATGTCCCTAAAGTTTCGCGCCAATCCGAGGTCTAGAATGAGAGTTATGCTAAATAACGCATTTATAAGAAACTTTTGTAATAAACGGCGCAATTAGCATAACGCCTACCTAAACCAAGATTTCGTCACCAAAACTTTTACCCACTGTAGTAAAATAATATTTTGGGATTTTTAAAGATTTTTTAATTAATTTTAACCTGCTCATAACCTGCGGTTATGGCTACGGTTCGGTAAAAACCGAATATGCCCTTTTCGGCCAAAACTCGAGTTCTACAAGGTCTTTTGACCCGATTCCAGTTGCTACTGATTCTAAATAATAAATAAGATATTTTAGACTTATTAAACTGATCGGGAAACTCAGGTTTCCTATAGAACTCAGAAATCCCTTTAAAAGTCTTTAAAATGACCGGAAAACCCCTACGGGGCGTATAATGAACTAAAACTCGTTACGGGCATTATGGAAGGTATCCTAATGATACCACAACCTCTTTAAAGTATATTGACTTAGGAAAACAGTGTAGGACTCTTACGGTTACCCGTTGCGCCTATTGCGCGCACGGTTCGGCTTATGTAACTAGTTTACATAAACTAGCCGATACGGGTCAAACCATATCATTTTGACCCCAAAATTCAGAGTGTGAATATTAAACCCGTATAAAACAAGTCTCCGAACTTGTTGGGTCAGAATCACATTCCATTCTCGGTTTTCGCCTTTCACGCGATTAAACCGTATCTATCCCTCGAAACTAACCGGTCTAGGCTACGGCTAATATAAAGACCCGTTAGGATTCTAATAGGTTATTTTAAAACCTTCGTTCCAGAATAGTAGCCCCAGTAAAAGATATCTGTGATTTAACTGATTAAGGACAATACTTGCAAAGGTAAATACTTTTAACTTATTTTCCCTTATACGGGCTTGGGTTACGGTATATAAAATACCGCTTGATTGAGCATCAAATCTTCCATCGCTTAGGTGGTTAATTGAATAATTTGATCGGCTCATTTAAACAGTCTTGTTACTTAAAAGCCTTTGGGGGATTAATGACCATGTCCCGGATATCCTTGGCATCATTTTACGAAATGGCCACGACCTCGACACCCGGGTGTAGGCGTACACCCGGTATGATGTCTATACTATTAAAAGACGTAGCCGATGGTTTACCCACCTCGGTTTTACGCAATGTGGTGTGTCTATTGATCTTTAACCCGGACAGGATCCGGGATACTGAACGCATAGAAGGAACATGTAATTCGTTCACAAGATTATAATTTTAAATAATTTTCCCAAGTTATAAAAGAATTTGTGCCTCGTGCATTCAAATCAATTTTAATAAACATTTTTCAAAAGTGTCGGTTGAATGTATTTACCAGTGTAAACTGAAGTATTTTCCCAAAAAGATTAAGTGCAGGTACTACACGTAATCGGCTGGCAATAGCTCCTTAGGATCTTAAGAAGTCTCGCAAGCTTGATGTCTTATCTGTTGAACAATATTTTTGTTTATTTTGATCCCTCCTATGGATACTATTCAACTACTTGTGATACATTTGATATTACAGTAAATGGTTGAATCATATTTATCTTTATGCTTCCGCTGTGCATTCATATATTGTGGTTTGACTATATTGTTGCCAACTACGTCACGGTAATCCCCCACCGGGCCCACCGGTGATACACGTGGAAATCGGGGTGTGACAGGTTGGTATCAGAGCCAACATTGAGTGAATTAAACACTATCCTAATGTGTTTAATCTCAGTGACACAATTGCACGTACTTGAGTCTAGACAAGAACATAGGACAAATTCGAATTGTTATTCCAAGTTTGTCTTTTTCTTTTATTATTGTTATTTAAAGTTTTGAAAGCAGGAAATATGCCGCCAGTGATTTTCCGAGGAAGAGGAAGGGGAAGAAGAGGCAGAGGAGAGATCGTTACTCACAACGATCACGAAGCTGGACCTTCAAGTACACGAGCTCCTTCGACCACAAGGAGTGAAGAACCGCAAAGGCGAAGAGACCTTTATGAACCTGCGAGGCATTCCACCTCGCATAGCTCAACGCCATCATACCGGCACTCATTCGGGCCAAATTCCGAAAATGACCCCAACAACTCGCAACCCTCCTTCATACCTCTACAGCGTTCGGTATCACACCGAAATTTTGACGACCCTACTCCATACTTCAGAGGTCAGTTTAATCCAGCTGACTACATCCAGGAACCTTCAGGCTTTGTTCCGTTAGGGCCACAAGATCACTTCTCCGAAGATCATATGGACGAGGATACTGATCCGACAGAACCTGCTCGTGGTACGCCCACGCATCCAATAGAAATCTCTGATGGGTCATCCTTTCATGGTACACCCTATCAGGGACCAGATAGCTTCATGGCGTTGTTTAATCAACACGAGTGGTACCACACGCCACAGACATCACAACAGCCGCAACATCCGCGAGATCCCTCCGAGGATCCACATTTCGTGGCAGTTACGCCACCACCTCCGCCACCGGTACGACTAGTAATGCCTGATCCGCCAAGGCGTAGGAGGACAAATGCCCGTATGTCCACACGAGGAGGAGGGGAATTCCACTTCAGCACCCCTCGACACTCTAGTAGTGTCACACCCCGACCACGTTAAAACAACAAACCGTGGCGGAAACGTCGGGGAGTGTTGCAACAGAATTATTGTTTCACAACCATGGTAACCAAATGTTTTGTTTTATTGAACTATAAAGTATTTTACATTGCCTTTAAACCAACACAAACAAGCTACACATCGTCTATTATTGTTTTTAAATCACTAAGGCCTCGTCCAGATCCTAAGTGAACTCGCTTCCTAGCAAGCAACATCAAACAATATCACCTGAAACATATGTAAAAAGTAAAGTCAGCAAAGAAATGCTGGCGAGTACATAGGTTTTGTGGGAGTATCGGATTCATGGCTCGTTTATATGTTGCGATACCTCGTTAGACTACAAGAGTCAAAATACAAACCTCGTTTTGAAAAGTGTATTGCAACATAGTTAACCAACTCAATTCAAATTGGTTACAGTTTATAAAATCTCGTAGCCATGAGTCTTAACCCAAAAATATTTGTTTTAGTAAACTAATTCGGAAACATCTCGTAAAAGCTCGTTAATAAAACTCGTATGGTTTATATCGTTTCGAAAACCTCGTTGTGTGATATCGTTTCAAATCGTTTTCCCAAGTGCACTAAATAATGACACGCAATGTAATATGATAGAATCACTTATATATAAGAAGTACCAGCGGCGTATCTACCATGATTCTATCATACTACACCCATCCCATTATTTAATCACTACCCAAAGCCAATCGTTTAATTCGTTTATCTCGTTTCAAATCGTGTATCTCGTTTCAAATCGTTTAACTCGACCCAAAATCGTATTCGTTTTAATAGTGAAAAATACTTTTGGTCGTCTCGTTAACAACATTCAAACCTTCGTGACTCGTTTAACTCGTTTCTCGTTTCGTATTAACAAACCACCAAAGGGTAAGTTAACAATCATCAGGTTCGGTCGTTACCTACATAACCCCCACACATAACCATGGGTGTAGTCTGATAACGGGATTTGTCAGATCCTATGGTACCATAACCTAATACTGGTCGGCTTGATCAGAGCTAATGAATGTCATTCGTTATGTAATTACAACCAACAAGTCTTGTTCACCTTAATGAAATCGTTATTAGTTTTGTATAAACCATCTTAATCGTTTTTGAAATCATCGCTTAAACCTTGAAAATCATTTTGTACATATGATTCACCCCAAAACAATTGAAAACAGTAAAATAGGGGAACTATGTACTCACTTGAGATTGTAGGGTATCCTTGATTTTGTGAACTATCGATGCACGGGCAATCAAGGGATCAAGTGGTACCTAGTATCGGATTGCTAGATAAATAAATCGACACCTAAATCGGGAGATAGGATAGAATGAGGTTCTATAAATCAAATGAGTATTTGAACTCATATGGTATGATTTAATAGTCCCAACATTCTGATTGAAAGGCCAACCTAAGTGCTTTTGACCCGTTTCGACACATTATGGTAACATAAGCTACTATAAGGCGTCGTTAGCGTAAAACTATGTTCGGACGGTAATCTATGTGCTATGCCAAGTCTTACATGCCCAATTATCCCTAAACATGTTACTAAATCAGATTACAAGTCAAAAATATGTTCACATAGTCAAATTACGGATTTTAGCTTCAAAAGGGCATTTTGGTCATTTCCTATGGGCATACAAGCTAACTAGCAAATGACTAACCGATCCTACGTGATCATAAGGTATAACCTCAGTGGTTATCCCCTATGCAATTATGATCACTAACTAAGCTTGGTCGGATCCAAAGATCGACCAAACGGGTCGGGTTCGGAAGTATAAGCGGTTGTTTAGACCGCTTATCTTACGACCCTAAACAAGCACAAACTAATAGTGTCGAGTTAGACATGTCAAAACATGTCTAACCTACTGATTTGGTATCAAAACAAAGTGTTTTGATACCCTAAAGTAGTTCCGAGGCAAAATGCGTGCTAAAACGCATTTTGACCGAAACTTTGACTCGACACTAGAACTAGCTAACGTGGTAATCAGCGGCTATAATCACGAAGGATTATAACTATCGTGATTACAATCACGTTTCAAAGTTCAATTGAACTTTGACTTGACCAATTGATGGTCAAAACCGAAAGTCAAACTGTTGGCCAAACTGTTTGACTTTCTGCACTACATAAGGAAAAAGCAAGAAAAAGAATGAAAGAAGCTCACTTAAGGTCCTTGCTATCTTTTCTACAAGAAGACAAAGTCCCAAATGCTTGAGAGAGAGCTCCAAAGCAGATAAGAAGGGAGGAAATGAGGAATGAGCAAATGAAACAATGGAGGGCCTTGCTATTTATAGTTGATGCAACTCAACAAGATCACTACACATGTATTGTGTAGCCTCCAAGCAATAATCTCATCCATACACTTGTTTGATGCAGGTGCAAAGCCTTGGAGAGGTGGTAACTTGGTTACCACACAAAGAAATTGCAAGATTGGCCCCTGAATTTACAAACTGTTGCTGAAAACATACTTTCTGCCCAGATGTGATGCTCGCGTAGGGCGACGGCATAGGCAGTAGGTGCTCGCGCTACGCTACCATGTATCAGGTTCAGCAAAGTTTCAAAAATGGCAGAAATGGTCCCTGCACGTGTTTAAAGCCTTTTTCGATGCGTTTAAACCCCGTTAACCTCATTTCAAGGCTCTAAAATGAAGTTAAAGTATAGGGGACTCAAAACATGCTCAAAAACATCTCGGATGTCGGTTCGTTTGATCGTAAAATTACGTTGTTCGGTTAATTACGACGGAAGTCGTAACGAACGCAAAACTGATCCAAATTAAGCGACGAATGGAATTTTTGCATGGCGATCACTAAAATAAAAATATTTTAGTGTGTACAAAAATTTTGGATGTCCAGATGTGTCCAGAACGTAAGATACGCGCGAAAATGAAAACTTACGCCGTTTTTGACACTTTTAGTCCCTGTAAGATCATATAAGCATGTTTTCACACACCGAACCTATCAAAGCTTATTTCTAAGCCATTTTTAGGTTATATATGGTATGTTTAACTTATGATCAAGTTCCGGACTGTTCGACACCATACGAATCGGTATAGTTTTGCAGTTGGACACAAATAGTCCCTGCGATTGAACAAACTTGTTTTCGACACACCAAACCATCCAAAACTTATTTCTAAGTTATGTGAAGGTTATTTAAGGTATGTTAAACCTATGTCAATATTCCGGAGTGTTTGTTGCATTAAACTGGTTATATTTACGCATCAGATCGCGTATAACCTTCCAGAAAGCGATTTAGAGCTTGAAATCGAACGAGAATTGATATGTGTAAATGATACACATATTTATACAAATTCTAAGTATGAAATACAATATTTCATTGTTTTGGTATTTGTTCGATGGTCTTGGAGGCACAGATGTCACAGTCTCCCCTACTTCAGGAAATTTCGTCCCGAAATTTAATCAGTGGAAACTTGTGAGAGCTCGAAACATGAAGTCGGAAAGATAAGACAATACTGGTTGGGTTCTGAACTTCTAGTAACTTTAATAACATTATGCTTGCAGTGTAAGAGGGACACTTATATACAAGTATATGAAGTGTCATTGGTGCGTCCACCGTACCTCCATTACATCGTTCACATTCCGTCATTGTTGCCACTATCAGTTCTTACACATGATAAATCTTACTGTGGTTTCCGTGCACTGAATTTCATAATTATGTACGCGTCCATAATTACGTAATTCCTTGCATAGTCCACACAGTATTTGATAATGTGTAGGGAAGAACCAAATGAACGAACCTGTGATGAGCGTGACTAGACCATCATTGAGTCCTGTAGATCAATAAATGATCTTTTAGAACAGACTACCTAGAAGTCTTTCCAGCTATATCACATGTCATTCCTGACCAGATGTTGAATCAATCTTTAACTAGACCACTCAAGGGGTCTTTTTCGAAATATGAAATGGCATTTATATAATCCAAGGGTCTTAACTACCACGTAGAAGCCCATTAAGGATTTAAGGTAGTACCTTTGAATATCCTACTATGAATCGCTCATATGAAGATATGGGAGATTCTATGAGGATTTCGAAAACAAATCGGATCGCACAAAACACAAAGGAGAACACATAAACACATAATCACAAAATCGCATAATTGATTAATTCGACCTTTAATTTGTTATCTTTGGACCAGGGTATTTAAAGTACGCCAGGAATCCAATCCGTGGATTTCATTTGGCACTTTAAATATTTCCAAGAGTCTAACCATGAAGATAGGAAGATCTTAATAGGAATTCGGTTCTTGATGGTAAGCTTATCAAGCTTACGATAATAGATACACATACAAAAAGATCCATCTTTCCTTTTCATAAAGAGGGCAGGAGCTCCCCAAGGTGAAAAAGCTCGGACAGATGAATCCTTTTCTCAAATAACAATGGGTTTTTAAAAGAAATGAGCGTTTAAGGTTCTAGGGGAGATCACAAGTGATCATGGGATTGACAGAACTACACGAGCAGTTTGTCTTTATGTTGACATTACAAGGTTGCTTCAAACATTCATGCAATTACAGTAGTTTAAAATAAAACCACAAATTTTATTTATATAACAACCGCATTGTCTGTTAAATGTTTAAAAGATAACAACCAGAAGAAATACAAAATACTAATTTTTTAAAGCTGCATCATCGATCGCCTCGTTGATGTTAAACACTCGTCCACGAGCGGGATTTACATTCACGTTCGCGTTCGGATTTGGATTAACATTCGCATTCGCATTTACCAATCTCGGGCAATTGTTGCGAAAATGACCCATTTCTCCGCAATTGAAACATGAACCAGGTGGGAATCTCGCAGCGTTCCCTTGAGCTTGTGCTGGGACCTGGGCAGCCTGATTTTGACCAAAACGACAAGTATTGGCCAAATGCCCAAGCCTACCACACGTAGCACACTGTTTACAAGCCTGTTGGGCAACATGGTGACCATTACATCGAGTGCAGTGAGGTGCGGTACCAGTATATGCTTTCTTTGCAGGAGGTTGAGTCGGTGGGTTCTGAGGGTTCTGAGCAGTTTGATTGGTGACAACAAAGTTTTGGGAAGCCTTGTGCTTCCTTGATTTCTTTGATGCCTCATCCTGCTTTTCACCCTTACCCTTTTCAGAATCGGTTGACTTCTTTTTATCACCCTTGCGGGTGAGTTTACCCTTCCTGACTTGAGATTCAGTCAGGGTAGCAGACAACTCGATCGCTTGACGAACGGTAGTAAGATTAACGCCAGTCAGGATGTCCTGAATGGAGTCGGGTAAACCATCGATATACCTCTCAATTGCCTTATCCAACGGGGTAACCATCGTGGGACACAACAAACTAAGCTCCTCAAATCGATCCGTATAAGCACGGTGTTCTCCCTCGACTTGTTTCAAATCGTCAAATTCTCGTTCCAACACTCGAATCTCGTGTCGAGGACAGAACTCTCTCATCATGAGAGCTCGGAGCTCTTCCCAAGTTTGTGCTAGTGCCACTTCGGCACCCCTATCACGCATCACTCCGTTCCACCATGTAAGAGCTCGCTTCTCAAACACGCTAGATGCAAACTCAACTTTACGCGTATTCGGACACTGCACATGTCTGAATATGCTCTCGATACTCTCAAACCATTGCAGGAGTGCGGTTGCTCCTTGTGACCCAGAAAACTTAAGCGGCTTCCCAGAATTGAAATTCTTGAAATTACACGGTGCATTGTTGTTGTTATTATTGTTATTGTATAGCTCGTGGATTTGGGTCACAATGCCTGGAAGCATAGCAGCCATTTGTTGAGAGACAAGGGCTGCGAGTTTCTCAGCAGTATAAGTTCGAGCATCGATTTGAGTATTGCGTCGTGGAGGCATTGTCTAAAAAGGAAACATGGGAAACGCGTGAGGTTGACAATTGGAGGAACAAAAGAGGTATTGAAAATATCGACACCACACAAGGAAGGCGATCATTTGTTCGTTACCTTGAACAAACAAACGACACGCAGTGACAAATCAAAGTAAATAGGTCAAAATAATGTATCGCGAAGACATGCTCGCCTATAAGTGAACACTCACCCCAAGAGTTCCCAGGTAAGAGTGACTGGTCCGATAATGCGGATTTGTACGAACACTCTAGCCTTAGACAGAAAACTCAGGGTACAGGCATTCACTCTTCCAGTTTGCACGTGTTCACATTATTTAGACTCAAACTTTGACGAGATTTTGAAAACTCGAAAGGCACAAAGCCAAAGATGAATCAGACTGGAAGGGTTCAAAACCTTATAATAGAAGGTTCAAAACCTAGTAATCAATCATCTAAGGATAGAAGATTAATTTTCGAAGCGGATTCGTTATTGTGTTCTCGTTGTGGTTATCACCTAAGGATAGGTGACGGTATTGTATTAAAATCTAAACACAAGTAAACTTGTGTTAGGGTCCTAAAGTTATAGTCTAGGTCAAAGCATTACTAATAACCTAATTCCCTATAACCATTGGCTCTGATACCAACTCTTCTGTCACACCCCGACCACGTTAAAACAACAAACCGTGGCGGAAACGTCGGGGAGTGTTGCAACAGAATTATTGTTTCACAACCATGGTAACCAAATGTTTTGTTTTATTGAATCATAAAGTATTTTACATTGCCTTTAAACCAACACAAACAAGCTACACATCGTCTATTATTGTTTTTAAATCACTAAGGCCTCGTCCAGATCCTAAGTGAACTCGCTTCCTAGCAAGCAACATCAAACAATATCACCTGAAACCTATGTAAAAAGTAAAGTCAGCAAAGAAATGCTGGCGAGTACATAGGTTTTGTGGGAGTATCGGATTCATGGCTCGTTTATATGTTGCGATACCTCGTTAGACTACAAGAGTCAAAATACAAACCTCGTTTTGAAAAGTGTATTGCAACATAGTTAACCAACTCAATTCAAATTGGTTACAGTTTATAAAATCTCGTAGCCATGAGTCTTAACCCAAAAATATTTGTTTTAGTAAAATAATTCGGAAACATCTCGTAAAAGCTCGTTAATAAAACTCGTATGGTTTATATCGTTTCGAAAACCTCGTTGTGTGATATCGTTTCAAATCGTTTTCCCAAGTGCACTAAATAATGACACGCAATGTAATATGATAGAATCACTTATATATAAGAAGTACCAGCGGCGTATCTACCATGATTCTATCATACTACACCCATCCCATTATTTAATCACTACCCAAAGCCAATCGTTTAATTCGTTTATCTCGTTTCAAATCGTGTATCTCGTTTCAAATCGTTTAACTCGACCCAAAATCGTATTCGTTTTAATTGTGAAAAATACTTTTGGTCGTCTCGTTAACAACATTCAAACCTTCGTGACTCGTTTAACTCGTTTCTCGTTTCGTATTAACAAACCACCAAAGGGTAAGTTAACAATCATCAGGTTCGGTCGTTACCTACATAACCCCCACACATAACCATGGGTGTAGTCTGATAACGGGATTTGTCAGATCCTATGGTACCATAACCTAATACTGGTCGGCTTGATCAGAGCTAATGAATGTCATTCGTTATGTAATTACAACCAACAAGTCTTGTTCACCTTATTGAAATCGTTATTAGTTTTGTATAAACCATCTTAATCGTTTTTGAAATCATCGTTTAAACCTTGAAAATCGTTTTGTACATATGATTCACCCCAAAACAATTGAAAACAGTAAAATAGGGGAACTATGTACTCACTTGAGATTGTAGGGTATCCTTGATTTTGTGAACTATCGATGCATGGGCAATCAAGGGATCAAGTGGTACCTAGTATCGGATTGCTAGATAAATAAATCGACACCTAAATCGGGAGATAGGATAGAATGAGGTTCTATAAATCAAATGAGTATTTGAACTCATATGGTATGATTTAATAGTCCCAACATTCTGATTGAAAGGCCAACCTAAGTGCTTTTGACCCGTTTCGACACATTATGGTAACATAAGCTACTATAAGGCGTCGTTAGCGTAAAACTATGTTCGGACGGTAATCTATGTGCTATGCCAAGTCTTACATGCCCAATTATCCCTAAACATGTTACTAAATCAGATTACAAGTCAAAAATATGTTCACATAGTCAAATTACGGATTTTAGCTTCAAAAGGGCATTTTGGTCATTTCCTATGGGCATACAAGCTAACTAGCAAATGACTAACCGATCCTACGTGATCATAAGGAATAACCTCAGTGGTTATCCCCTATGCAATTATGATCACTAACTAAGCTTGGTCGGATCCAAAGATCGACCAAACGGGTCGGGTTCGGAAGTATAAGCGGTTGTTTAGACCGCTTATCTTACGACCCTAAACAAGCACAAACTAATAGTGTCGAGTTAGACATGTCAAAACATGTCTAACCTACTGATTTGGTATCAAAACAAAGTGTTTTGATACCCTAAAGTAGTGCCGAGGCAAAATGCGTGCTAAAACGCATTTTGACCGAAACTTTGACTCGACACTAGAACTAGCTAACGTGGTAATCAGCGGCTATAATCACGAAGGATTATAACTATCGTGATTACAATCACGTTTCAAAGTTCAATTGAACTTTGACTTGACCAATTGATGGTCAAAACCGAAAGTCAAACTGTTGGCCAAACTGTTTGACTTTCTGCACTACATAAGGAAAAAGCAAGAAAAAGAATGAAAGAAGCTCACTTAAGGTCCTTGCTATCTTTTCTACAAGAAGACAAAGTCCCAAATGCTTGAGAGAGAGCTCCAAAGCAGATAAGAAGGGAGGAAATGAGGAATGAGCAAATGAAACAATGGAGGGCCTTGCTATTTATAGTTGATGCAACTCAACAAGATCACTACACATGTATTGTGTAGCCTCCAAGCAATAATCTCATCCATACACTTGTTTGATGCAGGTGCAAAGCCTTGGAGAGGTGGTAACTTGGTTACCACACAAAGAAATTGCAAGATTGGCCCCTGAATTTACAAACTGTTGCTGAAAACAGACTTTCTGCCCAGATGTGATGCTCGCGTAGCGCGACGGCATAGGCAGTAGGTGCTCGCGCTACGCTACCATGTATCAGGTTCAGCAAAGTTTCAAAAATGGCAGAAATGGTCCCTGCACGTGTTTAAAGCCTTTTTCGATGCGTTTAAACCCCGTTAACCTCATTTCAAGGCTCTAAAATGAAGTTAAAGTATAGGGGACTCAAAACATGCTCAAAAACATCTCGGATGTCGGTTCGTTTGATCGTAAAATTGCGTTGTTCGGTTAATTACGACGGAAGTCGTAACGAACGCAAAACTGATCCAAATTAAGCGACGAATGGAATTTTTGCATGGCGATCACTAAAATAAAAATATTTTAGTGTGTACAAAAATTTTGGATGTCCAGATGTGTCCAGAACGTAAGATACGCGCGAAAATGCAAACTTACGCCGTTTTTGACACTTTTAGTCCCTGTAAGATCATATAAGCATGTTTTCGCACACCGAACCTATCAAAGCTTATTTCTAAGCCATTTTTAGGTTATATATGGTATGTTTAACTTATGATCAAGTTCCGGACTGTTCGACACCATACGAATCGGTATAGTTTCGCAGTTGGACACAAATAGTCCCTGCGATTGAACAAACTTGTTTTCGACACACCAAACCATCCAAAACTTATTTCTAAGTTATGTGAAGGTTATTTAAGGTATGTTAAACCTATGTCACTATTCCGGAGTGTTTTTTGCATTAAACTAGTTATATTTACGCATCAGATCGCGTATAACCTTCCAGAAAGCGATTTAGAGCTTGAAATCGAACGAGAATTGATATGTGTAAATGATACACATATTTATACAAATTCTAAGTATGAAATACAATATTTCATTGTTTTGGTATTTGTTCGATGGTCTTGGAGGCACAGATGTCACAAGTAGTAGCCACTACCCGCCACTACAAGAAGAAGGACCTTCAAGTCCTGTACAGGAGGCTAACTCCGCACTAGCTGCACCAACTTCGCCACCATTTGGGTATGACCACCCAATACCTGCGTACACGGGCCCAACGGCTTACAACCCGTTCGAACCGTCATCACAAGCACATTACAACTACAACTATGAGCGCGACCCATATGTGGTAGCGACTAGGTATAATGCACGCTATCCCGACGGAGCTCAGGGGAACATGGGAGTACCGGACTACTCAGCTCATGGGTATCCAGCACCTCCCAGACCTCCAGTTCCGCAACAGGCGCCACAACCACGTTTCTCTCCTCCCGAACAAGAAGAAATACTCCACCGTTTGAGCCGTGTGGAGAGAGAATTCGAGGAAGAACGTAAGAGCCACCGAGGATTCCTCAAGGGCTTAGCAAACCTACTGAAGGGCAAGAAGAAGAAACGTGACCATTAGTCCTTATGTATGTTCTAATGTAATGTTTATTTTAAATAAGTCCCTGCGTGGACGTTTATCGTATTTCAGTCCCTACGTGGACTTACCTTTTAGTCCCTGCGAGGACACTTATCTTGTATTAGTCCCTGCGTGGACTTGTCTTTTATTTTAACCTCTATGTAGGTATGTACTATTCAAAAGTCCCGTTTAGGGCGGTGTGTAATCGTATTAAAATTATGGAATGTTATATTATGAATTTCATTTTGTTATTACTATATATGAAATAAATCAAAATCATTCCTTTTAGTTTGATCTGCCTAAATAAAGAATCTTCAGAGTGAAACCTAGCCAGGTGTCTTTTAAGATCCGGCCAAGATGGTAAGACCTAATTAAAAGATTCGAATCCCCTGTTAACCTCTGTAAGCATGTTAACAATCATGGCAGATGTGATTCGTTAAAATTACACACGCCATTCTTGTACAAGAGTCCTCTAAAAGGATTCCAAAGCCCAAATTAATGATATAATAAATCATGGGTTAAATCATCAATAAAGATGATCACTTGTTAAAACATCCATGAGCGATGTAGTGCCTACGGGCCATACATACTGTCATAATAAGGCAAACGACAGTGGTGGTTTAGGACTCCCTGTCAGAAGGAGTAAAAGGACTACGGTTCAAACCTTCATACCTTGATTCTCTGTAATATCGGCTAATATTATAATAACGTCCTCGTGACTAGGCTTTTATGCCACTAGCAATATAAATTGTGATTAGGATAAGTATGTTCAAATCCTAAATATAAAGTGAGTAACAAATTAACCGGATATGGTCTTCGTTATCATGGTTAATGAATTGCCATAAAAGACAATTCAATAATAAACTCCTAAATAGAATTTTCATTATCTTCTGCAGCAGATACAAGCTACTATGGCAAATCCTAACGGAGGAAATAGTCATACAAATGAAGATGATTATGATAATGCCCAAATAAATCTAACGGGCGCTCAACTCAAGGCTCTTGTCGACAACGCTGTGCAAGCAGCTCTAGATCGACAATATACAGATTATCGAAGCAGAACAGTTTCCAAACCACCATCAAAGCCAAAGACACACTCAAAAACCCACAGCAAACCACTATCCAAACCCAAGAAGGACGACGATAACCACTCGTCTAAGCCCAAAAAGGACGACGACAATCACTCGTCGAATGAAAATAGTATTCATCGCGAAAGGGAGTATACTGATGCTTCCCGTGCCAGGGGCTGCACATACAAGTACTTCGTGTCTTGTAAACCCCGAGACTTTACGGGGGAGAAGGGTGCCGTCGAATGTATGACATGGTTGGATGAGATGGACACAGTGGTGGACATCAGTGGCTGCGCGGAAAGGGATGTAGTGAAGTTTGTGTCGTAGTCGTTTAAGGGCGAGGCCCTAGCTTGGTGGAGGGCGCTGGTTCAGGCCTCGGGAAAAGCTGTGCTTTACAGCATGACGTGGGAGGAATTCGTTTCTCTCATCAAAGAAAATTACTGCCCTCAGCATGAGGTGGAGAAAATAGAGTCCGATTTTGTGTCATTGGTGATGACAAACCTGGACTGCCAGGCCTACTTGACGAGCTTCAACACGATGTCTCGCTTGGTTCCATATCTAGTCACCCCGGAACCAAGGAGGATTGCTCGTTTTATCGGGGGGTTAGAACCCGCGATAAAGGCTAGTGTGAAGGCCTCTCGGCCAACGACCTTCAGGTCTGTGACTGACCTCTCTTTGTCCCTCACGATGGACGCGGTCCGACTGAGATCGCAGAGGAACAAAGAGGCCGAAAAGAGAAAGCGTGAGGATGAAACCTCGCGAAGGTCGGGAAAGAAGCACCGTGGGAACGGTGATGGCAAGAGAGGAACAGAGGCGAGAAAAGAAGGGCAACAAACCGGAGAGAAGCCCAAGTGCAAGAACTGCCAAAAATTTCACTTTGGGAAGTGCAGGTTTGGGCCGAACTCACAGTCCCAGTCAAAGACGCATACTTGTGGACTGTGCAAGTCCAAAGACCACAAGACTGTGGACTGTAAGAAGATTAAAGACGCGACCTGCTACAACTGTAGTGAGAAGGGGCACATCAGGAGCAACTGCCCCAAGCTCGCCAAGAAGACTGAGGAAACCAAAAAGAATAAAGCTAGAGTCTTCAAAATGGATGTGAAGGAAGCGTTGCAAGACGACAACGTAATAACAGGTACTTTTCTCGTAAATAATATATTTGCAAGAGTACTTTTCGATTCAGGCGCTGACAAATCCTTCGTAGACCAAAAATTTTGCAAACTATTGAACATGCCTATCAAAACCCTAAATGTGAAATACGAAGTAGAGCTAGCAGACGGCACTGTAAAAACCGTCTCCACTATATTAGAGGGATGTATGATATCCATTAAGAACCATTCTTTTCCTCTATCTCTACTTCCCTTTAATCTAGCTGGTTTTGACATCGTTCTGGGCATGGACTGGTTAGCGCACAACCAGGCCCAGATAGTCTGCAATAGAAAACAAATTGTGCTAAAGACCACGACTGGTGAATCGCTCACCATTCGAGGGGATACGCAGTATGGATTACCCGAGAACGTAAATATGCTCAAAGCTTCAAGATGCTTAAAAAGAGGCTGTGTCATCTACATGGCACAAGTGATTATCGAAGAGCCCAAACAAAGGATAGAGGACATTCCTGTCATTTCGGAGTATCCAGAAGTTTTCCCCGAAGATCTACCTGGATTGCCACCAGATAGGCAAGTGGAATTCAGAATAGATATCATCCCTGGAGCAGCTCCCATTGCTAGAGCACCCTACAGGCTAGCACCGACTGAAATGAAGGAATTGAGGACCCAGCTTGATGAACTGTTAGCAAAAGGTTTCATCAAGCCTAGTTCGTCTCCCTGGGGAGCACCTGTCCTGTTTGTGAAGAAAAAGGACGGATCGATGCGTCTGTGCATCGATTATCGTGAACTTAATAAAGTCACGATAAAGAATAGATACCCATTGCCAATGATCGACGATTTGTTTGATCAATTGCAAGGGGCTAGCTATTTCTCGAAGATCGACTTAAGGTCGGGCTACCATCAGCTGAAGGTCAGAGATGAAGACGTGCATAAAACAGCATTTAGGACTCGCTACGGTCACTACGAGTTCCTAGTGATGCCTTTTGGGCTCACAAATGCACCGGCTGCGTTCATGGATCTCATGAATCGCGGCTGTAAGCCGTATTTGGACAAATTTGTCATCGTATTCATCGACGACATTCTTATCTATTCAAGGAATAAAGCCGACCATGAGAAACACCTACGATGTATTCTCGAATTGCTGCATCGCGAGAAACTCTATGCCAAATTCTCTAAATGTGAATTCTGGCTACGAGAAGTCCAATTTCTTGGACATTTCGTAAGTGAGAGTGGTATCCAGGTGGATCCCGCTAAGGTAGAGGCGGTCATGAATTGGCAAGAGCCAAAGACGTCCACAGAGATCCGTAGTTTCCTGGGATTGGCAGGATACTACAGGAGATTCATTGAGAATTTCTCAAGGATTGCTGCGCCCTTAACTTCTCTAACCAAGAAGAAGGAAAAGTTTGTTTGGGGCCCTAAGCAGCAAGAATCCTTTGATATTTTGAAACAAAGGCTGAGCAACGCTCCTGTGTTGACGCTACCAGAAGGTACCGAAGAGTTCGTAGTTTACCGCGACGCGTCACACACTGGCATGGGGTGTGTGCTCATGCAGAAAGGCAAGGTGATTGCCTATGCTTCAAGACAGTTGAAAGTGCACGAAAAGAATTACACCACCCATGACTTGGAACTGGGTGCCGTTGTATTCGCACTAAAACTGTGGAGACATTATCTATATGGAATCAAGTTTGTGATCTATTCAGATCACAAAAGCCTTCAACATTTGTTCAATCAGAAGGAGCTAAACATGAGGCAACGCCGTTGGATGGAGACCTTGAATGATTATGATTGTGAGATCAGGTACCATCCCGGCAAGGCGAATGTAGTCGCTGATGCCCTGAGCCGAAAAGAAAGGATGAAACCCATCCGAATCAATGCTAGGAGAATGGAAGTAAAGAATAACTTGATTGAAAAGATATTAGCTGCACAGCGAGAGGCTGTGTTGGAAGCTAATTATCATAAGGAAAAGTTAGGAGTAACTGAGGAGCAGTTAACTCTTCACAAGGATGGACTTTTGAGATTGAATGGACGGATATGGGTTCCTATTTATGGAGGACTACGAGATGTTATCCTCCAGGAAGCCCATAGTTCCAAACATTCTGTCCACCCTGGAACAGAAAAAATGTATCAGGATTTAAAGGCAAACTATTGGTGGATAGGCTTGAAAAAGTCTGTAGCCGCCTATGTAGCCAAATGCTTAACTTGTGCGCAAGTCAAGGCTGAGCATCAAAAGCCATCTGGTTTGCTACAACAGCCTGAACTTCCTGAATGGAAGTGGGAGTGCGTAACTATGGATTTTATCACCAAGTTACCAAAAACGAGCAAAGGAAACGACACAATATGGGTTATAGTCGATCGACTGACTAAGTCAGCTCATTTCTTACCCATCAAGGAGACTTATAGCTTCGATACTTTAGCCCAGCTGTATGTTGATAAGATTGTGGCCTTACATGGCATACCTGTATCTATTATCTCTGATAGGGATACTAGGTACACGTCACATTTCTGGAAGAGTTTTCAACAATCTTTGGGCACACGTTTGAACTTCAGTACGGCTTACCATCCTCAGACAGACGGTCAGAGTGAGCGTACTATTCAAACGTTAGAAGACATGCTGCGAGCATGTGCTATCGATTTAGGTGGTAGTTGGGATAAGAACCTACCCCTAATCGAATTCTCCTACAACAATAGCTACCATACCAGCATAAAGGCTGCGCCTTTCGAGGCATTATACGGTAGGAAGTGTAGATCGCCTGTTTGTTGGGCGGAAGTGGGAGAGGTCCAATTATCAGGACCAGAGATAGTTTTCGAGACAACGGACAAGATTGTCCAGATTCGGGAACGTCTCAAAGTTGCCCGTGATAGGCAGAAAAGTTACGCTGATCCGAAGCGTAAGGATTTTCACTTTGAGGTAGGTGAAAAAGTGTTACTAAAGGTATCACCCTGGAAGGGGGTGATGCGTTTCGGTAAGAAGGGTAAACTGAGCCCGCGATACATAGGACCTTTTGAGGTTATCGAACGGGTCGGGTCAGTTGCCTATAAATTGAACTTACCAGAAGAGCTCAATGGAATTCATAATGTGTTCCACATCTGCAATCTAAAGAAGTGTTTCGCTGATGAATCATTAGTGATCCCACACACAGATGTGCATATAGATGAGAGCTTGAAGTTTGTGGAGAAGCCTTTGTCGATTGAAGACCGACAGGTGAAAAAGCTCCGAAGAAAACATGTGCCAATAGTTAAGGTTAAATGGGATGCCCGGAGAGGTCCCGAATTCACGTGGGAAGTTGAATCCACGATGAAAGAGAAATATCCCTATTTGTTTGAGTAAATCTCGGGTCGAGATTTATTTTAAGGGGGTGAGGATGTAACACCTCTAAATTTTTGTGTCCAATAATGTATTGACGCGTGTCTTGAGTTTACACGTGGCATTTAATATTTAATAAAGGACTAATGTTGACAAACCTTGAAAGTGTGTAAATTCGCGGGTTATAAATGTCAAACAAGGGTAATTATACTGTATAGTAACCCTAAACGATGCTCGTACCTTCAAACGAATAAATCATGGATCGTACGGAAGCGGAACGCGGAAGAAAGTGAGAGATTACAAGCTACAGGGGTTAACTATGTCAACATGTTTAATTATACCTCTGAGTGACCCTTTGACGTACCCGAGGCTTTGTAACAGTAAAATACGCTCACTAGAATATACTGTATAAATTCCGCGAAGTTCTGTTTTAGAACGAGAAAGTTATGATCAAATTCGTACGAAAAGGGTTAAAAGCGTCAACAATGAAAGTTAAGGCTTTTCGAATAGTTAATATGATAATCGGGGACTTGATAGTACGGGTAAATAACACAAGGCCCTTAGTTGTAAATAATCAAGGGCCAAATCGCAAAGTTACCCCTTCAAACTCGAAAGGTCAGGTTATTAATTACCAAATATTTCGTTACTAATTACAAGATTTTGTTAATCATTACAAAAAGATTGAAAAAGATTTAAAAATAACCTTTACGGACCGCAAGGGTCCTGCCTTACGGACCGTAAAGAGGTGAATGATTAAGCTTGTCTCCGCCACAGGCTTACAGACCGCAAGGCCCAAGCCATACGGTCCGTAAGCGATGCCCAGCGACAGAAAGTTGGCTGTTGGCCGTTTAAAGCGGTAAAACATTTAAGAATGGGTTTCCCAGAGGTATGGGCGTCCCCTACTCGACCCATAGCACCTTAGGACACCTGCCATTCATCCATACTCATTTGTAGTGTGTGTTGTAATGATCTAGAGGCAAGTTGTGTATTATAAATAGGCATGCATAGTTCACTATTAGAACACACCTCACAACTCAACTTCTGATCATTCTTGGAGCTCTCAAGCTTTACTCTTTCATTCTAAGTCATACACTAACCCTCTGTAAGTTGTCTAATCTTTTGTGGTTTAGTTTTGCTTAGTATATAGCTAAAAATCAAACCGTCGTAATTACGGTTTGACTTCGAGATTAGTCTACAATGGCTCAGTCATATCTCGAATCAAAAGTAGTTATGTATTGGTATTTATGTGGGTAATCAACCTCTAAAAGGGTTCCCCCTGATCACCACTCTAACTAGTTCAAATGTCGAGTCAAACGTATGCTTAAAAAGTCAACAGAAAGTCATTTTTGCGATTCTTGCATAATCTGTAAAATAGATGATATGAAACCTGTTTGAACACTCATAAAACATGATATTAAGTATATAAACTTGTTTAAACTCGTTTGATTCGGCCATTTGATATATTGACCCGGTTCGGAGCCGAAAGTCGCAAAAGTTTGACTTTTGCTTTGACTTCAGTTCTGACCCGTTTTAATACAATGTAGATATGCCTTAGGAGTCCCTTAGGACCAGGTCACGTGATGGTATCACCCTCTGTGACCGGTTCGTTGTTTGTCCGAGTCTTTTACGCATTTCCGTTAATTACTTAAAAGTTGACCGTAACGCCCTTTTTAAAATGAAACGAGTATTTCGGACACGTGAAGGGACCATAGCCTTGCTTACTAAATTCTAAGCATGTCCCTAAAGTTTCGCGCCAATCCGAGGTCTATAATGGGAGTTATGCTAAATAGCGCATTTATAAGAAACTTTTGTAATAAACGGCGCAATTAGCATAACGCCTACCTAAACCAAGATTTCGTCACCAAAACTTTTACCCACTGTAGTAAAATAATATTTTGGGCTTTTTAAAGATTTTTTAATTAATTTTAACCTGCTCATAACCTGCGGTTATGGCTACGGTTCGGTAAATACCGAATATGCCCTTTTCGGCCAAAACTCGAGTTCTACAAGGTCTTTTGACCCGATTCCAGTTGCTACTGATTCTAAATAATAAATAAGATATTTTAGACTTATTAAACTGATCGGGAAACTCAGGTTTCCTATAGAACTCAGAAATCCCTTTAAAAGTCTTTAAAATGACCGGAAAACCCCTACGGGGCGTATAATGAACTAAAACTCGTTACGGGCATTATGGAAGGTATCCTACTGATACCACAACCTCTTTAAAGTATATTGACTTAGGAAAACAGTGTAGGACTCCTACGGTTACCCGTTGCGCCTATTGCGCGCACGGTTCGACTTATGTAACTAGTTTACATAAACTAGCCGATACAGGTCAAACCATATCATTTTGACCCCAAAATTCAGAGTGTGAATATTAAACCCGTATAAAACAAGTCTCCGAACTTGTTGGGTCAGAATCACATTCCATTCTCGGTTTTCGCCTTTCACGCGATTAAACCGTATCTATCCCTCGAAACTAACCGGTCTAGGCTACGGCTAATATAAAGACCCGTTAGGATTCTAATAGGTTATTTTAAAACCTTCGTTCCAGAATAGGAGCCCCAGTAAAAGATATCTGTGATTTAACTGATTAAGGACAATACTTGCAAAGGTAAATACTTTTAACTTATTTTCCCTTATACGGGCTTGGGTTACGGTATATAAAATACCGCTTGATTGAGCATCAAATCTTCCATCGCTTAGGTGGTTAATTGAATAATTTGATCGGCTCATTTAAAGAGTCTTGTTACTTAAAATCCTTTGGGGGATTAATGACCATCTCCCGGATATCCTTGGCATCATTTTACGAAATGGCCACGACCTCGACACCCGGGTGTAGGCGTACACCCGGTATGATGTCTATACTATTAAAAGACGTAGCCGATGGTTTACCAACCTTGATTTTACGCAATGTGGTGTGTCTATTGATCTTTAACCCGGACAGGATCCGGGCTACTGAACGCATCGAAGGAACATGTAATTCGTTCACAAGATTATAATTTTAAATAATTTTCCCAAGTTATAAAAGAATTTGTGCCTCGTGCATTCAAATCAATTTTAATAAACATTTTTCAAAAGTGTCGGTTGAATGTATTTACCAGTGTAAACTGACGTATTTTCCCAAAAAGATTAAGTGCAGGTACTACACGTAATCGGCTGGCAATAGCTCCTTAGCATCTTAAGAAGTCTCGCAAGCTTGATGCCTTATCTGTTGAACAATATTTTTGTTTATTTTGATCCCTCCTATGGATACTATTCAACTACTTGTGATACATTTGATATTACAGTAAATGGTTGAATCATATTTATCTTTATGCTTCCGCTGTGCATTCATATATTGTGGTTTGACTATATTGTTGCCAACTACGTCACGGTAATCCCCCACCGGGCCCACCGTTGATACACGTGGAAATCGGGGTGTGACATTAATCCCCAAATATAACGGGAAATGAGTACCGGTTCTGGCGAAGCCAGTGTAGGTACCACTCTCGCATATTCAAAGAATGTCGAAGTATATCCTCGACAGTCTACGCCTATCATACGATGACTTAGGAACTTGTTGGCCATTTGTTCCTTCTCGTATTCGGGACAAAATTTTCTTTCTACAAGACTCTTAAATTCTTCCCAGTTCATCGCATAGGCCACTCTCCTTCCTTTTGCTTGTAACACTGTGTTCCACCATTCTAGTGCCCCTTCTTTGAATAGATTCGACGCATACATCACTTGATCTTCTTCAGCACATTTACTTATTGCAATTACTGCTTCGGTTTTCTCTAACCAACGCAGTGTTGCAGTTGCCCCTTCATTACCTGCAAATTCTGCTGGTTTACAGGCAAGAAATTCTTTGTAAGTGCAACCAGGCGTTGCAGCTTTCATTTTCTTAGGGAGTGGGGCCTGTCGAGGTTCCTGATCATCATGATTACTGCCTCCATTTATGTTGTTGCTGCCGTTATCTTCCGAAGTACGTTTACTAGGAATTAATTGTTGTGGTTCGACAGATTTTTGAGCAGCAGCCATAATTTCTAGAATAGCATTAGCTATCCCTTGAGCAACAATGTTCTCAATATCTTGCCTAGTCATATACTGATTTTCCTGATTTTGCTCAGATTGATTTACTTCATTAACTGGTTCATTATTAGCGTTTTCCATATGCTAATTAGTATGAATTATTAGTATCTAATGGTTGATAACAAATAATCACACAAAAACACATAAGATTTTACAACACACATCTATAACCAAAATTGTCGATGCCTCGACTTCTATTTTGTTTTATAGATTATATATGCTTCCATACACTCTGTTTATCTTACAATGTTTTATTTCCCATTTTACAGAGTTAGATTTTACTACTATTATACAGACATACTTTCCACCCTCCTATCTTTTGGTCCACTGGCAGTTTTAGTAGCGACGCTAACTCTCGTCGTACTTCCAGGAGATTTGTTCTCCCATTTCCCGGATCATATTCCCTGTACCTATCAATTCTTCACCAAACTGTCGAAGTTCGGCTAAGTTTTCATAGCTCATCGGCGGATTGGGGATAGGTTCTGGATCAAACTGCGGGAGGAAGGAATAAAGACTGTTAATCATATTTTGGAATTGCCAGTCATTTGTCCACCATTCTTCCATTTGGCCTAAAGGTCGTGTGTGGATTAGTGGTTCTGGAATAGCTGGTTCTAGGTTTATTGGGAGTTGGGCTGTGGCAGGGTAAGAGTAGAGATTATTATTGACAGGTTCTGTGATATCACAATTTGACAGTAGACGATCTATTTCATCTTGAAATGTGATCTCCTCAGGTTGTTTAGAGCTCTCTCCGATCTCTATTCCTTTTTGCTTAATATCTTCCCTTATTTCTATCTCTGCTGGTTTGGAACTCTCTCCGGTCTCTATTTCTTTTCCTTGACTCACAGGGTTTTCTATTTTAGGAAGTTTCCTAGTGGCTGGCTTTCTCCTGCGCACTTTCCTCCATCCTACATATATTCTTCTCTTTTTAGGTTTTGCTTTTTCCAGCGGTGGAGCTTGGAATTCCAGAGGTTCCTCTATATCAGCAACATATCCAGTAAAGTCGTGGGAGACTTCAATTGGTACTAGGTAGAGGTTGAGATTCTGGAATGCTTCAGATAGCTCACTCATGCTGTGTAGCATATATGCAAAATGCACAAAAATGCTAAGTTAAAACTTTGGAACAAAGTTTAACAAATAAACATTGAAGTTTTATTGCACACTAATTTGTACAAAGGACAACAGGAAAGAAAATACACTCAGATTTATTTATTTACTGGGTAGTAATTTTCTACTAGACCAGGCTTATTGATAGTTTAGAGGTTTGCATTTTCTGCTACGGTAGCTAGCATATAAAGATTTGCCCATTTTTCATCTAATTGGTCTTCCCAAGGTGGATTATTGCCTAATTCCTGGATTTCTGGATTAAACCTCACTTTCTTGGCTTGGGTTTTCTTTTTCTCCTGACCCTTTCTAAGAATTGAATTTCTTTTCTCTGGGGTAAGAGGATTTTCATAGTTTGCCTTACGGACAAAAATCTCTTCTTCTAAATTGGCTGGATATTTGGAGGAAGAGGTTCCCTTTTCCTTAGGTGTACTATCTAATTTGTGGTAGATAGCGGTAAGCTTTTGTTTACCCATACTGTAATTTTAACAAATAAATAAGTTAAAATATATATTCACAGAATAGCAATCAGAATTCCTAAGTATTTTCCAAGTACTTTAATAGGCTTAAAACAATGAGCTTAAATCAGTAAGTTTAAAACAGTGGTTCTGATACCACCTTTTCCTGTCACGGCCCCCGACCCGATTTGACCCGTTTCAGGAGCCGCGGGACAGGAATCCTGTGGTATTTCAATTTAGGCGACAGCGGAAGACTTTTTAAAACAGGATCTTTTAATAATTTAAACTGTCCGTTTCATAACTTAGGGATAAATTCCCGTAATTTACAATAATGTGATTTCCCAGGGAAATCTTTATTTTCAAAACATGTTTCTTTATTTATTTACATTGAGCCACTTTTCTAAGCTGGGAGTGCTTCACGGCACTTTTCTTTGCTCACAACAGATCACCTGAAACATGTTTGAAAAAGGTTTTGTCAGCGGGGAAATACTGAGTGAATCATTCGGTTTTACTGAAAATGACACATTTGTTATAATTCACAGTATTAAGAGCGATTACAATGTTTCTGATATCAAACCAACTACCCACAGTATCTGTCACTCGACCATCCATTGGCTAGCCCATTTGTCCAATGGTGTCTGTGACTGTGGTCAGATCACCCCTTGGCCACTCGTTTGTCCAAGTGTGACGGGAAACAAGTAATGTATACAAAACCCCACATACCGGCTGTAATTTGGTGATTACATAGACTTAGTCCCTGTAATTATAACTTTGGAAAATAACTTGGAGTTTTGTAAAACAGTTGATAAAAAGAGAATGACTCACATTGCAGATTTAACGAGCAGAGTATAAGCCTACTGATTAGCCTTTTAACCTAATTTAAATAACAATGCACACACAAACGGGTTAGTAACTAATACAGCAGTTACGACACTTCACGAGATTAAACCCTCACAACGATTTACAAGTGCAATACTTAACAATTCAACTGATTCACAACGAATGACAGAGTATAGTCCGAGTTCGAACAGCACTCAAACATTCAAGTCGAAATCACGATGAATAACAAAGTATAAACTCAATTTGAGCGGCACTTAAACAATCGTTGGATAGTTTCAATCGATCGGACGTTGAATCGTAATAGCGATCGAGTTATTACCCTGATTGCGGCAGCGTTCCGTGATTTGTGTGTATTGATAGTAATTTACGTATAACTCAGTGTATATTATGAATTTTAACGTCGAAGTGAGCAATCTGATTCAGTCCCAGACCCCCCTATATATACCCGAATTTGGTACCTCCCGTGCCTGTCACGTATCGCGGGGCACACCCCTATGGCCTAGGGTAGCCTGGTCATCTGCATATCCTAGGTGAGTCAGTTGTACGATAAATTTCTATTTGAACAACGAATTCTGTAGATAAATATTGATTAGGGTTTACCCCCTTGAGTTTTAGGGGCCCTGATCCTGATTCCGATTGTTCTGAAAATTTTAGGGTTAGTGCAGAATTACTTGGGTTTCTTAGTTAGGGTTTCTTTAATAGATAATTAATCTTACTAAGTATAAATTTTAGTGTGAGTTGTTACATCCTCCCCACCTTAAGAAAAATCTCGTCCTCGAGATTCACTGAAATAGATGAGGGTATTTCCGCTTCATTTCTGATTCTAGCTCCCAAGTGTATTCTGGTCCTCTCTTTGAATCCCATTTGACTTTGACTAGCACTAGTCGCTTGTGTTTGAGAAACTTTACTTTCTTGTCTTCTATTTGTAGTGGTTTCTCTACAAATTTTAACTTTTCATTTACCTCCACATCTTGAAGAGGTACTACCAGGGATTCGTCTGATAAGCATTTCTTGAGATTGGATACATGAAATACATCATGTACTCCAGCTAGTTCTTCTCGTAGTTGTAAGCGATAAGCAACTGGTCCGATTCGTTGCATTACTGAAAATGGTCCTACGTATCTTGGACTTAGTTTTCCTTTCTTACCGAATCGTACTACTCCTTTCCTAGGAGAGACTTTCAAAAGTACTTTGTCTCCTACCTGAAATTCTAGTGGTTTGCGGCGATTATCGGCATAGCTTTTCTGGCGATCTCGAGCCGTCTTCAGTCTTTCCTTGATTTGAGTTATTTTGTCTGTGGTTTCTTGTACAATCTCTGGACCTGATAATTGACTTTCTCCTATTTCTGCCCAACAAACTGGAGTTCTGCACTTGCGTCCATACAGTGCTTCGAATGGAGTAGCTTCGATGCTTGAGTGATAACTATTATTATAGGAGAATTCAATTAAGGGTAAATGGTTATCCCAATTACCACCAAAATCAATTACACATGCTCGGAGCATGTCTTCCAGGGTTTGTATTGTCCTTTCACTTTGTCCGTCTGTTTGAGGATGATATGCAATACTTAAATTTAGTCGGGTTCCTATTGCTTCCTGGAAACTAGTCCAGAAATGGGAAGTAAAACGACTATCTCTATCTGATACAATGGAGAGTGGGACTCCATGCAAAGATACTACTTCATCTACGTACAACTTGGCTAGCCTTTCCATGCTAAAAGTTTCCTTTATTGGTAGAAAATGAGCTGATTTGGTTAATCGATCCACGATTACCCAAATCGCATCATTACCTTTTCTGGTTTTGGGTAACTTAGTAACAAAATCCATTGTTATGAGTTCCCATTTCCATACAGGCATTTCTAGCTGTTGTAGTAATCCTGAAGGTTTCTAGTGTTCAGCCTTAACTTGTGAACAAGTAAGACACTTAGATACGTATTCAGCTATATCCTTTTTCATTCCTATCCACCAGAAATTATTCCTTAAATCTTGATACATCTTATTGTTTCCTGGGTGTAACATCCCGAAAATATAAAACTTTATAATAATATAAAGTTTAAATAAACGAGAATTTATCAATTAGAAATTGTAACCTAGTTAACTAACAAGTTAAAAAAAATTAACTTACATTGTGGATAAAACAACAAAAGTTATGTTGGATAAGTAGAGGGACTAATAATGTCAAAACTTGAATTTTATTTACTAAATTAGTAAAACAAATAAAACCCCTCATTTGAGAGAGGCCTGATCGACCAAGAACACCCAGGGCGACACCCACACTTTTCAAAACCCTAGTTCACAAGAAAAACTGTAAATTGAAGGCCTAAATCAAGCAATAATCGAAATCTGAACATAGAATCGTGATCACCTCGTCAAGGGGATCATAAGGTATGTTGAATTAGGTCATTTTCATTCGATTCAAAGTTCATGTGTGTGATCAAAATAGAATGTAGAGCTTGATTATGTGTAGTAAACATGAAATTGGAAGTAATGTAAGGTTTAGGGACAAACCCTAGATGATTTCTTGTCAAATTCTTGCATGATAATTGTATAGATCAAAATCACCATAGTGGGTGATTAGCATGTTAGTAGAACTTGATGAACACTAGGATTAAAACTCTTGTTCTAGTGTAAACTGAAATTATGAGGAAAAACTCTAAGTTGTTGATGTTAACATATAGACATGTAGTCAAATTGAAGTTAAATGTGGTGATAAACTCGAGTCATGAACTTGGTTTAAATCATATAAAAATCTGACCCGTTAGGTGTTTGATAAAATGCCTAAAAGAGGGTAAAATGTTAAAAGTTGGGAAAAACGCAGATTCGAATATGTTAAGAAATAATGCGTTAAAGCTTATGAAAGGGTTCTAATTTTTGTTATAAATTGAACTCTTTAGGTAAGGAATCCGGAACGTCAAGTGGACACGCCGGAAGTGATACCCGCGGAAAAGGTGTGCTTTAAAGGTACGTGACTTTAGTCCCGTTGCATTATGTAATAACTTTAGTTTTAGTGTATAAATTATGTCGGATTGTAATTGATGCGTTGATGTATCGTTAAAGTGGCGAAGTTCACTAGATCATCAAACGGGTCAAAATAAACACTAGAAATTTGGTTTGGTATGATAATAAAGTGATGGTTTTCACTAGATAGCCAAACGGGTCAAAATGTTGCTTGAAAACGAATTACATGAGTAGAGACTTAAAAGTCTCATATTTTGCAAGGTGATAAATGTAATGCATCAATAAATTGGTCATGACATTTAAGTCTACGAACCCGGTATATCGGGTCAAATAATAGAAGTTGATAAAAGGTGTTGTTGAAACAGGATGCTTGAATTCCGAGAAAACAAGTGCTTAGTTCGAAGAATACACGAAGCCATGGTATGGCACGTATACTCCAAGGTCATAAGCCCGGGAAGTTGGGTAACTAAGTCTAATGGGTCCTAGGGATGGAATTATGGAAACATGTATCTTGTTAATGGGTTGTAGAAATTGAAACCAAGAAACCATGAGCCGAGCGTTAGTATCTCGGTTTTTGTGATGTACAAACTATTTGGTTGGGTCCGTAATCTTATTACAGACTCATAGGTAAAAGAATCGGCTAAAACGGACAAGCGAGTGAAAAGTTATGGTCTTTAAAAGTTGGAAAATAATCAAGGGGCAAGAATGCAGAGTCCACCGTAAATTACGGTTCCACCGTAATTTACGGTGGAGATTAAAATGTTACGGTGGAAAGCCCCTGTTTTACGGCAGAACCAGGAACATTCCAGGTCCACCGTAATTTACGGTGACACCGTAATTTACGGTGGAACCCAGAAAACAAAAATTATATTTTGTTTGATGCTTTGCGTGGTCAAATTTCGCTTATACGTATGGTATTATTGTCAAAACTAATATTTTAGTGTTTGACCTTAGGTATGGATGAGTTCCCTCGGATGATGATCAAGCATGCTTGGCAAGAACCGAACACGTGTTTTGAAGCTTCCGCACTAAATATAACTATGTCTAGAACATTATTATGTTGCAAATACTTTTGTTAAACATGTCTTAATTCCCTTAAACTAGTAGTTTGTTTACTAGCAAGGGATAACTTTTAACTTGTTAAGTTCTATTGTACAATGTTTTGGTATTACAACAAGTATGTATGTTTTTTTTAAGAAGACGAAGTGTTTTTGTAAACTTTTATTTGTACCTTAGTCAATATAATTATTAGTTATATTCCGTTCAAATATTAAGGATGTTACAAGTTGGTAATCAGAGCTTAAGGTTGTCAACAAAAGTGTTCGGTTCAAGCTTGATCGATCGTCCGGTAAGAATTAACTTATTATGTTAACAAATTATGTCTTATATATGAATGAGAAGGAAATTAAAGTGCATGGGAAGAGTGCGTTAACACACTTAAACCCGGGAAGTGCACCAAATTTAAACGGTTAAAGCAAGTTGAGAACTTGACTAAACCAAAACAAAAGAAGCAATGTTATAAACGAAATGTTTAACGCTTAAATGTAAACATTTCAGTTTCAAAGATGACGGATAAGGGAAATGACGAAGCGGTGCCAAGAGTCACCGAACAAATGAGAGAAGTGATTGCTGAAGAGGTAGGAAAAGCAATCGAGAACAGTTTGTCGGGTTTCATCGATAAAATCCAAAACACGGTGTTATCAGTGGTGGATGAAAGAATAAAGAAATTGGAGGATAATGCAAATTTAGCTAAGGAGAAATTGGTAGAGCGTAAGGGTTGCTCGTACAAAGAATTTATGGCATGCAAACCACCACTCTACAACGGGGAAGTGGATCCGATAGTGTGCCAAAGGTGGTTAAGTGATATAGAAGGGGTGTTTGAGAGAACCCACTGTGACGCAAATGACTTCGTGGTGTATGGCACGGGTCAACTGAGAGGTCAAGCAAAAGACTGGTGGGATAATAAGAAAAAGGAAATCGGTAGCGAAGAAGCGAAGGCGATGACATGGGATGAGTTTAAGGTACCCTTCCTTAAACATCACAGTCCCAAAGCGGTTATCAATCGAATCAAAGAAGAATTTATCCAGCTTAGGCAGAAGGGCGAATCCATTGATAAAATCACGGGAACCTTTCTTGACAAATTAAGGTTTTGTGATGAATTGGTGACGACCGAAGAACAGAAGGTGTATTATTATTATAATATGCTAAGCGCAGAGTATCGGGAGTTCATGACTCCCTCAAAATACGAAACCCTCACCGAAATCATCAACGCCGCTCGGGAAAGAGAGATAGAGTTGAAGAAACAAATTGAGAGGGGTGAAAGAAGGACGCAAGTGGTTAATCCAAGTCCCACAAAAAAGGCACGCGTAAATGACTCATCAAAGAAGCAAGAAGGAAAAAATAGCTCGCCAAGTTGTAAAGTATGTGGGAAAGGGCACAAGGGTGAGTGTCGGTTTAAGGACAAGCCGTGTCCTATATGCGGGAAGACAGGGCACACGGCTGCATTGTGCCCGGGGAAAGTTTCGGTATGCTACAAATGTTATCAGCCGGGTCACAAGAAATCCGAGTGCCCGGAATTGTCCGGAAAGAGGGAAGACAAGAGTGCGCACACCGAAGCACCAAAAGCAAAAGCTAGATCTTTTCAGTTAACGGCAGTGGAGGCGAAAACGGAGCCCGATGTGGTCTCAGGTATATTTGCCATAAATTCAATTCCTGCTCATGTGTTATTTGATACGGGTGCGAATAAGTCCTTTATTTCACATGGACTTATTCGACATCCTTCCTTTGTACTAACAAAATTACCTATGCCATTAGAGGTAGAAATAGGTGACAACAAAAACTTTCTTGTATGTGATATATGTCGAGGTTGTAAGATAAGCATAGATGATGAGGAATACCCGATAGATTTAATTCCTATGTCCATGGGAGAGTTCCAAGTAGTGGTCGGAATGGATTGGCTATCCCGACATAATGCGAAAGTCATGTGTTTCCGCAAGGAGATAAAACTAACATCTCCAAGTGGGAAATCGATTATCATACGTGGCGAGAAGGAAGGAAAACCTGTTATGTGCTCAATGATAAAAGCTTACAAGCTCATGAAGCACGGATGTAGAGCGTTCATGATATACGTAAATGAACCAAACAAAGGGTCGCTAAAGATTGAAGACGTGCCGGTAGTACGCGAATACGCTGATGTGTTCCCGGAAGACCTACCAGGAATACCGCCGGAACGGGAGGTAGAGTTCGGGATCGAATTGATTCCGGGCGCGAAACCCGTGGCCAAGGCACCGTATCGGCTTGCACCCTCAGAATTGCAAGAGTTAATGTCTCAAATTCAAGATCTCCTCGACAAAGGCTTTATTCGCCCAAGTGTGTCACCGTGGGGCGCACCGGTGTTGTTTGTTAAGAAAAAGGATGGGAGTATGCGTATGTGCATCGATTACCGCGAATTGAACAAACTCACGGTGAAAAATCGATATCCACTTCCAAGAATTGACGACTTATTCGATCAATTGCAAGGTGCTAAATGGTTCTCCAAGATCGACCTTAGATCGGGGTACCACCAGTTGAGAGTCAAGGAGGAAGATATACCGAAGACGGCTTTCCGTACGCGGTACGGACACTACGAATTCCTGGTAATGTCCTTTGGGTTAACAAATGCACCCGCAGCTTTCATGGATCTCATGAACCGGGTCTGCAAGTCTATGTTAGATAAGTCGGCAATAGTGTTTATTGACGACATTTTAATATACTCAAGGGACGAAGCGGAACACGCAAGACATTTGTACGAAGTCTTGGAGACGCTCAGAAAGGAAAGGTTGTATGCAAAATTTTCAAAATGTGCCTTCTGGTTGCGAGAGGTGCAATTTCTCGGGCACGTCATTAATGCAAACGGGGTGTTAGTAGACCCGTCAAAAATAGAAGCCGTGGCGAAATGGAATCCACCGAAGAATCCTTCGGAAATCAGAAGCTTTTTGGGGCTTGCGGGTTATTATCGGAGGTTCATACAAGATTTCTCCAAAATTGCCATGCCACTGACCAAACTAACCCGCAAGGAGGAGAAGTTTATGTGGGGCGAGGACCAAGAAAAGGCGTTTCAAACGCTTAAGGAAAAATTGACACAAGCACCGGTATTGTCATTACCGGATGGGACGGATGATATGATAGTTTACTCGGATGCCTCGCATTCGGGGCTTGGTTGCGTTCTGATGCAACGAGGTAAGGTTATAGCCTACGCCTCAAGGCAGCTGAAAACTCATGAAAAGAGATATCCTACTCATGACCTCGAGCTAGCGGCAGTGGTGTTCGCCTTGAAAATATGGAGGCATTATCTGTACGGGGTAAAGTTCACTATTTTTACCGACCACAAAAGCTTAAAGTATTTCTTCGATCAGAAGGAATTAAATATGAGGCAAAGGCGGTGGTTGGAGACCGTCAAGGACTTTGATTGTGATATACATTACCATCCCGGGAAGGCTAATGTAGTAGCGGACGCGTTAAGCCGAAAGACAGACTATGCGCCTATTCGAGTCCGATCGATGCAACTAATTGTGACATCGGGATTGCTCGACCAAATTCGGAAATCTCAAAGTGAAGCAATAAGAGAAGAGAATGTGAAAAAGGAAAGAATAATAGGGCAGTTAAAAGACTTGGAGGTCGGCAACCAAGGATTAAAAACTCGATTTGGGAGAATTTGGGTTCCAAATACATGTGGAGTCAAAGCACTTTTACTTGACGAGGCCCATAAATCTCGTTATTCGATACATCCGGGGGCGACCAAGATGTATAATGATTTAAAACACAATTATTGGTGGCCCGGAATGAAAAGAGATATCGTGAAGTACGTGGAGAAGTGTTTGACTTGTTTACAAGTCAAAGCAGAGCATCAAAAACCGTACGGTAAGCTGCAACCATTAGACATTCCAGTTTGGAAGTGGGAACAAATTACGATGGACCTGCTGACCAAACTGCCCAAAACCAGCCGTGGTTTTGACGCCATATGGGTAGTTGTGGATCGATTGACAAAAAGTGCACATTTCATTCCGATTCGTGAGACTTATACATCAGAGAAGATGTCAGAAGTGTATACCAATGAGATTGTGGCGCGTCACGGAGTACCAGGTTTACTTCGGATTTTTGGCGTGGTTTCCAAGAGCAAATGGGAACCAAGCTATTCATTAGCACTGCTTACCATCCCCAAACGGATGGGCAAAGCGAGAGAACAATACAAACGTTGGAAGATATGTTGCGTGCTTGCATTATCGACTTTGGGGGCAGTTGGGATGTCCATTTACCCTTAGTCGAATTCTCATATAACAACAGCTATCACGCGAGTATTAAAATGGCTCCATACGAGATGTTATATGGTAGAAAGTGCCGAACCCCAGTTTGTTGGGGAGAAGTTGGTCCGCGGGGGTTAGCCCAGACTGATATAATCCGAGCTACAAATTGTAAGATCGACTTGATCCGCACTCACTTAAAAGCAGCTCAGGATCGACAAAAATCGTATGCGGATAAACGAATGAGGCCAATAGAATTTCAAGTGGGCGATAAGGTAATGTTGAAAGTATCGCCGTGGAAAGGGATAATTCGATTTAGAAAAAGAGGAAAGTTGAGCCCAAGATTTATTGGGCCATTCGAAATCGTGGAACGGGTTGGAAAGGTAGCATACCGACTCGAGCTACCTGAGGAGTTGAGTGGAGTACACAGCACATTCCACGTGTCACATCTCCGTAAATGTTTAGCGGACGAAACTGCTCGTGTCCACTACAACGATATCGAGGTGGATAATAGCCTCAACTACGCGGTAAAGCCAATTGCTATTCTAGATCGTAAAGTGAAGAGTTTGAGAAACAAAAGGATCAACCAAGTGAAGGTTAAATGGGAGCACAGGAAGGGTGCGGATACTACGTGGGAGTCCGAAGAAGAAATGCAACGGCTCTACCCTACATTATTCAGTAAGTAATTCGGTTTCGGGGACGAAACCCTCTTTAAGGGGGGTGGACTTGTAACATCCCGAAAATATAAAACTTTATAATAATATAAAGTTTAAATAAACGAGAATTTATCAATTAGAAATTGTAACCTAGTTAACTAACAAGTTAAAAAAATTAACTTACATTGTGGATAAAACAACAAAAGTTATGTTGGATAAGTAGAGGGACTAATAATGTCAAAACTTGAATTTTATTTACTAAATTAGTAAAACAAATAAAACCCCTCATTTGAGAGAGGCCTGATCGACCAAGAACACCCAGGGCGACACCCACACTTTTCAAAACCCTAGTTCACAAGAAAAACTGTAAATTGAAGGCCTAAATCAAGCAATAATCGAAATCTGAACATGGAATCGTGATCACCTCGTCAAGGGGATCATAAGGTATGTTGAATTAGGTCATTTTCATTCGATTCAAAGTTCATGTGTGTGATCAAAATCGAATGTAGAGCTTGATTATGTGTAGTAAACATGAAATTGGAAGTAATGTAAGGTTTAGGGACAAACCCTAGATGATTTCTTGTCAAATTCTTGCATGATAATTGTATAGATCAAAATCACCGTAGTGGGTGATTAGCATGTTAGTAGAACTTGATGAACACTAGGATTAAAACTCTTGTTCTAGTGTAAACTGAAATTATGAGGAAAAACTCTAAGTTGTTGATGTTAACATATAGACATGTAGTCAAATTGAAGTTAAATGTGGTGATAAACTCGAGTCATGAACTTGGTTTAAATCATATAAAAATCTGACCCGTTAGGTGTTTGATAAAATGCCTAAAAGAGGGTAAAATGTTAAAAGTTGGGAAAAACGCAGATTCGAATATGTTAAGAAATAATGCGTTAAAGCTTATGAAAGGGTTCTAATTTTTGTTATAAATTGAACTCTTTAGGCAAGGAATCCGGAACGTCAAGTGGACACGCCGGAAGTGATACCCGCGGAAAAGGTGTGCTTTAAAGGTACTTTAGTCCCGTTGCATTATGTAATAACTTTAGTTTTAGTGTATAAATTATGTCGGATTGTAATTGATGCGTTGATGTATCGTTAAAGTGGCGAAGTTCACTAGATCATCAAACGGGTCAAAATAAACACTAGAAATTTGGTTTGGTATGATAATAAAGTGATGGTTTTCACTAGAAACAGGATCTTTTAATAATTTAAACTGCCCGTTTCATAACTTAGGGATAAATTCCCGTAATTTACAATAATGTGATTTCCTAGGGAAATCTTTATTTTCAAAACATGTTTCTTTATTTATTTACATTGAGCCACTTTTCTAAGCTGGGAGTGCTTCACGGCACTTTTCTTTGCTCACAACAGATCACCTGAAACATGTTTGAAAAAGGTTTTGTCAGCGGGGAAATACTGAGTGAATCATTCGGTTTTACTGAAAACGACACATTTGTTATAATTCACAGTATTAAGAGCGATTACAATGTTTCTGATATCAAACCAACTACCCACAGTATCTGTCACTCGACCATCCATTGGCTAGCCCATTTGTCCAATGGTGTCTGTGACTGTGGTCAGATCACCCCTTGGCCACCCGTTTGTCCAAGTGTGACGGGAAACAAGTAATGTATACAAAACCCCACATACCGGCTGTAATTTGGTGATTACATAGACTTAATCCCTGTAATTATAACTTTGGAAAATAACTTGGAGTTTTGTAAAACAGTTGATAAAAAGAGAATGACTCACATTGCAGATTTAACGAGCAGAGTATAAGCCAACTGATTAGCCTTTTAACCTAATTTAAATAACAATGCACACACAAACGGGTTAGTAACTAATACAGCAGTTACGACACTTCACGAGATTAAACCCTCACAACGATTTACAAGTGCAATACTTAACAATTCAACTGATTCACAACGAATGACAGAGTATAGTCCGAGTTCGAACAGCACTCAAACATTCAAGTCGAAATCACGATGAATAACAAAGTGTAAACTCAATTTGAGCGGCACTTAAACAATCGTTGGATAGTTTCAATCGATCGGACGTTGAATCGTAATAACGATCGAGTTATTACCCTGATTGCGGCAGCGTTCCGTGATTTGTGTGTGTTGATAGTAATTTACGTATAACTCAGTGTATATTATGAATTTTAACATCAAAGTGAGCAATCTGATTCAGTCCTAGACCCCCTATATATACCCGAATTTGGTACCTCCCGCGTGTCGCGACAGGTTTGCCCGTGCCTGTCGCGTTCGCGGGGCACACCCCTATGGCCTAGGGTAGCCTGGTCATCTGCATAGCCTAGGAGAGTCAGTTGTACGATACATTTCTATTTGAACAACGAATTCTGTAGATAAATATTGATTAGGGTTTACCCCCTTGAGTTTTAGGGGCCCTGATCCTGATTCCGATTGTTCTGAAAATTTTAGGGTTAGTGCAGAATTACTTGGGTTTCTTAGTTAGGGTTTCTTTAATAGATAATTAATCTTACTAAGTATAAATTTTAGTGTGAGTTGTTACAGCTAACATACTGCGCACCATGTTCATAAGGGTACGATTTCTTCGTTCAGCGACACCGTTCTGCTGAGGTGTACCAGGCATGGTGTATTGGTTCACAATCCCCTGGCCCTTACAAAACTCATAAAATGGACCAGGAGCTTGACCCACATCAGCATGTCTTCCATAATATTCACCGCCTCTATCTGATCTCACAACTTTAATCTGACGATCTAATTGCTTTTCAACTTCAGCTTTATAATCTTTAAAAGTTGTAAGAGATTCAGACTTTTCCTTAATAAGATACAAGTACATGTAACGAGAATAATCATCAATGAAAGTGATAAATGAAGTATGCCCTGTGATGCCAGCGATTTGATAGGGACCACTAATGTCAGTGTGAATGAGTTCTAATAAATTAGAGCTCCTAGTGGCACGTTTCTTATTCGCTGATGTCATTTTGCCTTTAAGACATTTGACACATGTTCCAAAATCAGTGAAATCGAGAGGAGGTAAGACTTCATCCTTTACGAGACGATTTAATCGTTCTCTTGAGATGTGGCCTAAACGTTGATGCCACAACATGGATGAAGTCTCTAAGTCTCGAATCTGTTTCATCTTTGTGAGTGATTCATTAATATTATATGACAACAAAGATTTAGAAAAATTATCATCTAGTTCTAATCTATAGAGACCACCATCCAGAATGCCAGTACCATAAACAACGGAATCATAGAGAATAGAGAATTTGCGATGACCATGAGAAACCACAAAACCGTCCATGTCTAACTTTGGTCCTGATACAAGGTTCCGAGTTACCTCAGGAACATATAAGGTATCATAAAGTTTAATACATAAACCAGTTTTCAAAAATAATTGTAATGTTCATATGGCCTTCACTTCTAATTCCCGATCATCCCCAACTTTCAATGTTCTTTGGTTTCTTCCCAGCTTCCAGATTGAAAGGAATCCCTGAGTAGAGTTAGTTACATGAACCATAGAACCAGAACCAAACCACCAAGAATTAGCAAGAACATTTAAATTAAAGGACTCAAGTATCATGAAAAAAATCGTTACCTTTCTTAGCCAGCCACTCCTTAAAGTCAGGGCATTCCTTTTGCTTATGTCCTGTTTTCTTACAGAACTTGCAATAGGGTTTGCCTAAGGAGTTCTTAGAGCTGGAAGGTGCACTTGTATTAGGATTTGGCTTTTGAACTTTAGAAGCATCCTTCCTTTGATGATTGTGCTTCCTCTTTTTAGAGTTGGAGGTGGTGAAGTTAGCAACATCAGTAGTGCGATCCATCTTCATACGCTCTTCCTCCTGTACGCACATAGCGACCAGCTCACTCATCGTCCATTTGTCCTTCTGAGTGTTGTAATTGATCTTGAATGCTTCATAGGACAAAGGAAGCGAAGTGATGATGAAGTGAACAAGAAAACCATCACTGATTTCCATTTCTAGCCCTTTCAGCTTATTGGCCATGTCATGCATCATCATGATGTGTTCGCGAATGCCGCTCCTCCCATCATACTTAGTCGTCACCAGCTTGAGGATAAGAGTGCTAGCGTGTGCCTTTGATGTTCCTTTGAATTGAGCCTCCACAGAAGCCAGGTAGGTTTTAGCATCCTCAGAATTAGGAATAGATCCTCTAATTGCATTATGAATGGACTGCTTCATGAACATGAGAGACATGCGGTTACACCTAGTCCATTTTTCATGAACTATCTGCTCAGCAGCAGTACTTTGAGTGGTAATGTCCGCTGGCTTATTCTCTCTAAGAGCATAATCGAAATCCAGCAATCCTAGTGTAAGCATGAGGGCATCCTTCCATTCAGCAAAGTTATCACCAGTCAAAGGTGGAATCCCACAATTGGGTGCTGATAGTGGAAATAAGATGAGCAAGTTATGATACTAAGAAAGAAGTCCTAATGTGATCTAAGGGCATGTTATACTAAGGCAGGCATAAATAATGACCATTTTAATTATGAAGCTGTGATATTGTCTATTACTAACATCAAAATAATAGACTTAGTTAAAAATTCTACTTAAACGAAGACAAATCAGCTTTGGCCAGAAGTGTAATCATTTAAGTATGTGTGCAAAGTAAACGTTACAAATCAGCTTTGTCCAGAAATGAGACAATCACGTTAGTTATGCACTTGTCAAGCACGCTAAACATAAATGAATTAAATTAGCTTTGGCCAGAATTAAGACATTTCACGTTTGTAATGCATACTCAACATAGCTTTTTATAATACTTGAACAATAAATAGATGTATTAAATCAACTTTGGCCAGAATTAATACACCAGAAGTTTATTCAAGTTAAGCTATTTTGGTTTTGTAAAAATTATCTGATTCTGATTTTAGTTAATTTAGTGTTAACAAAACCAAGTATTTAATAACAAACCACCTGTTAGCACGGGGTTCGGGGCGGAGCCCCGAGCTGAAATTTAGTTCACATGAAACAACCTAAGGTAATGGGGTCTCGAGTCAGGTCTCGAGTCAGGTCTCGAGTTAGGTCTCGACTGCGTTATGAGATCTCGAGTCAGTTATGAGGTCTCGAGTCGCAACCTTGGTCTCGAGTCGCAACCTTATGGTCTCGAGTTGTGACCTTATGGTCTCGAGTTGCAACCTTATGGTCTCGAGTTGTGACCTGATGGTCTCGAGTCGAGATCTGATGGTCTTGAGTTGTAAAGATTTTAGGCCCTTATGATTTTGAGTCGAGACCTTGTGGTCTCGAGTCGAGATCTGTTGGTCTCGAGTTGTGAAGATTTAAGGACCTGATGATTTCGAGTCGAGACCTTACGGTCTCGAGTCGAGACCTTACGGTCTCGAGTCGAGACTGATGATCTCGAGTCATAATCTGATGGTCTCGAGACCACTGTTAATAGCTGTTTTGTGATAATAACTGGAAACTCGAAATTTTTGGGATTGTGGATAATGTTTCCTGTTTTAAGATCTAAACTTATCAAAGATTTTGAAAATAATAACTGATTATTTCTTTAACAGCTTTCGAAAATTTTAGTAGATAAAATTCAGATCAAAATCAGTAAAAACACCCACTAATCCAAATTATATTCCAAAACTTAAGGAATTTTCGAGTTTTACTTAGAACGAAAGATGAACCCTAAAATAAAAAACATAATTCTGGGTTCCGAAATCTTAATTTTAAGATTTTGTTAACAGATTTCGGATATTAGGTTTGCCCATTATGGTCTCGAGTCAATTTATCAAATATACTTTTCCGAAACTGTGATTTCGATTCATTGGAACTCGAAACTAGCCGTGATTATATAAGGCTTTAAAAAAATCTGTTTTCCAGATTATGATCCCAGAATAATGCATACGAAAACAGAACTAATTTATTAACATATGCTCTGATATCACATGTTGGATCAGTTCTGTTTAAACATAATGGAAAACATGAATAACATACCTGTTACAGCAGACAGGCCAGCAGAGAATCCAGTCAGAGATGCAGCCATTGAGTTCGACATACTTGTCAGGATGATCTGGTTCCTCCTTAGGGTGTAAAGTTATGATGGTGATGAAACCGAGACTAGGGAAGAATCGATTATGGAGAGAGAGCCGAGAATGATGTTATGAGGGTTGTGTAATTCACTAAATTGTGTAACTTGTCTAACTCCTAAACTCTCTAATAATCTCCTTATATATACAACCAAGAGGAAACCTAATTAGTTAATAAGGGTAATATGGTCCATCAACAATTACCAACTAAATATTAATAGGTTATTAATATATTTTGATCTAATATAATATAAATGATTATAATGGCTAAAAGATTAAATATTATATTAATAATATATTTAATTCAATAAAGGTAAACCAACTAAGGCTTTAACACTTGTCTATATGGCACCTACTTGGCCAGGTTTTAGCAATAAACTTAAATGTATATTGCGATCAATCACTTTCTCTACGTGCTTGATTGATTTATTTATGATGATGTTAATGATGAAGATATGTTTATCTTTCTGGGAGCAATGGTAGATTAATTTAAACGTTGCTAAACATCCGAAACCACATTCTGGCATATATATCACATCATTGTAAATTAGTTTAAGACCCTGGAGGCATTATGCATGCTATATATCACATCATTTATCGGCTCTCCGTTTGAAAATTTTATTTGTAACACGATTTTTAACATGTACAAAAAGTGCACCTGATGAGGGAAAGGCCAGGCAGGCAACACTCGAGTCCTCTCAGGGTCGGATCGATAGGCATAACATTTTAGGCTACAGCCTAGGGCCACAAAAAATATGGGCCTCCATTTTTTTTCTTCCATATATTCCAGAATGTATTTAGCCCAAATAAAAAAACACATAGGCAAAGATGTAATGAGCCAAACAAAACAAGTAAAATGTCTACATCCAAAAAACTTGAAAGATTATTGGCCAAATACCTTTTTTCTTGAATCCATAAGTTAAGTTTTTTCTTGAATGCAATTATGCTCTGTTGCTATCCTGATTACTTGCGACCTCGATAACTATAACTAGCGTGAATGGCGATTGGGAAAAAAATTAGGGGTAATTCATTGCCGTTGATGGTGTGATTTGTGATTAAGTAACCATAAAAAAACAATTTTGCGATTTCATATTCACAATTTTACGACTTAATTTTGCAATTAGCTATTGCCGATTTATATTTTTTTAGACTTGAGTCTTACAAAGAACCCGGCTTTGTAATTTGTTTAATGCCTCCAAAAATGTTGAGCTCAACCTGAGTCCTCTCTGAAGTTTTATTACACAATAAAATTTGTGAACAAGAAGAATCACAGCCCTCCAATACCAAATATGTAGGGAGCCTCGTTTCCCTATGAAATTACTATCAGAAGGTGAGTTTCCCAATTGGTTATCACGGTTACCGGAAAAAGAAATAAGCTGGAATTTACGTATTTTTATATCTTTTTTTTTCTGCTTAACGGGTGGTATAGCTTAGTCTTAACTAGCGTAGGTTCTACCACGATCTCAAAAACCAGAAAAAAAAAAAAAAAAACTATTATCATTGGTATTCGATTTAAACAGTATTAAGTCTCTAGGACCCGTGTGTAATTGAAACAAATCTGTCAAACGAAAAAAAAGACAACGTAAAAACGTTAAACTATACATGCACGTTGCGCCATGTTAACTCATAAAATTTAGAACGAAGCGTAAAGCGAAACGTAAAATTGTTGAACCACACACGTACGTTGTGTTATGTTAACTCGTAAAATTTAGAACGAAACGTAAAACGAAAAACTTGCGAAAAATGAAAACTATAGGAGACCAAAATTGAAAATAAAAAAGTTGTAAGGTTAAATTGTAAAAGTTGAAAAGTTTTGGATTAAAAGTAACAAAAAATGAAATAGTTTTAGGTTAAAAGTGATTTATTAAATACTTTTGGGTTCAAAGTAAAAAATCATTTTTTTGAACACCCCCCCCCCCCATAAGCATTAGGTGGAAGCATTTTGTGTTAATCTGATCAAGAGGATTCCACACTCTTGGTTGAATAATCAGTCTTGTCAAGATCCGTGTGAAGGGGAACAATAATTGCTATCAGAGTATTGGCTCTAGATTGGTCTGGTTCAAGATTGAAATTTGCAGAAAAACTAGTCATTCTTTGGGGTTTGCGATATTCAAGAAAAGGGGAAAATGAGTCAAAACAATATTGTTGTTTTGCAAGATCATAAAGCCACATGAAGGGGTATTGTTTTGTCCTTTTGTTTCACACCCCAAAACGGCAAAACGAAAATACAAATGTGGCGATAACGGAGGTTGGTACCCATAAATGTCTTAGTCGATGATCCATTAACTTTGTTGGACATTTAACTTAATTAAAAATGTTGACACACTATGTCTGCTGCCTACGTCATCGAGTCGTGTCAAGTATGTAATAGGATAAATGTTAGATTATTCTGGTTTTCGGTTGTAATGTACATCTATACGAATGTAGTCACATCCGCATGGATGAACACATCCGTATGGAAGTAGTTAATTCGTACGGAGGTACCTTAGTCCGCACAAAGGTGTTGTCTCGTAGTATAAATAGACGTGAGGTCTAAGTGTTAGAAAGATTTTGCATAACTGACGGCTTAGCTCTGTTGGATTGTTTTCAGGATTGTAAACGTTGCTGAATTAGTGAAAACATTGAAAAATTAACTAGTCTTGTTATGTCGCCTAATCAAACTAGATTCCGCACAATTTGACTAGATTATAGATATTACCTGAGCTAAACGTATATGGAAAATGGTCCTCACAAAAAACATAACGATTTAAGTTTTAATAATAAAACCAGAACCACGAATTAGTTGTTTGATCCATTATTGATCTTAATACACTCGGTAACAAATAGTTTTTAAAAGTTGTCCAAACATTATTTATTTTATAACATCCACTAAACACAAGACATTGCAAGATCCTAAATCCGAACTCATGTACCTGAAGAACACGTAAAATCAAGTGTCAACACAAAGGGTGGTGAGTTCACGTAAGTAAAACTAAAAGCAATTTTTCCACAATTTTTTTCTAAGAAAAGCCTTCTCATTTGAGAGTCTCTATTCAATTTTAATCATATTATTTAGGCAAATTTTGTAATCAAATTCCCTTTTTAAAAAACCACAGGTCAGTTCTCTTGTCGCAAACATCTTCCCAACACCTTCGACTCAAATCATCTTCCCAATGGTTTCAATATATATTAAATCACAGGGTTACAAAGCCTATGAGCTATATATTAACAATAAGGGTATAATCAATGCTAGACAATCACAGAATATCAATTAGTTGGGGGCGACCGGTCACGATGGGGTGGTCAACCAGATAATATGACTAAGAGGTTAATTCACATAAAGTGCCTCTTTATGTCACTTATAGTGTCTACCTCATGCACAATATATATATATATATATATATATATATATATATATATATATATATATATATATATATATATATATATATATATATATATATATAATATCCTACTATATCAAAAAAATTAATATTAATGTTGTACGGATTCCTGAAGTCCCCACCGAAGTTATAGGCCTATGCCGACGCCTAACCTCTTGAGATCGGGCAAGATCATCACAACTTATATTTAAACATTTTTAAATCTATACAACCGCCTTTACCCTAACGTTGTAATCATCGTTGTTTCTCCCCGAAACTATTATTATTTGTCCATCCTTGTTTTCCGCAAGAACAATTATTATTCAGTCACTCATGTTTTCCTGGAAAACAACTTTACATCATCCACTTCCAAAAATCATGTTTTCCTAAAAAACATAACATATTCATTTTAAATCCATATTTTTCATGAAAATATATTATCACCCTATTTAGGGCATGTTTTATATAAAAACATATTAATTCCTTTTTAAGGCGTCTTTTTCTCCCAAAACGATATATAAAACTGTAAAAAGAGTGGTAGTGAAACTCACCTTTGGGTGGGTTTATATTAAAGAAACTATTTCCACGCAAATTGATCGACACATCTTATTTTCAAACAAGAACGATCTATTGAATAACATTTTCAATTACTGATTGGTTATTTTTTAATATATTACTTCTAGAAACTTAATAGGCCAGCATGAATAACCCCCTTTAAAAATTTGACACATATACTCAGTGCCGAACCTATATGTAATAATAAAACAATAGTTTGACATAATTAATTTGTCACATGTGTAAAAGGGATTGTCGGCACAATATTGCCAAAGATATAACTATGCGATATATGTATGTATGTATGTATGTATGTATGTATGTATGTATGTACGTACGTACGTACGTACGTACGTACGTACGTACGTTCGTACGTATGTATGTATGTATGTATGTATGTATGTATGTATGTATGTATGTATGTATGTATGTATGTATGTATGTATGTATGTATGTATGTATGTATGTATGTATGTATGTATGTATGTATGTATGTATGTATGTATGTATGTATGTATGTATGTATGTATGTATGTATGTATGTATGTATGTATGTATGTATGTATGTATACATATAGGCTAGGAGTAGGCTACAAATTCCATATTTTCTAAAAAATATATATATCCTACTATATCAAAAAATTAATATTAATGTTGTACGAATTCCTGAAGTCCCCACCGAAATTATAGGCCTATGCCGACGCCTAACCTCTTGAGATCAGGCAAGATCATCACAACTTATATATAAACATTTTTAAATTTATAAACCGCCTTTACCCTTACGTTGTAATCATCCCTGTTTCTCCCCAAAACTATTATTATTTGTCCTTCCTTGTTTTCTAGAAGAACAATTATTATTCAGTCACTCCTGTTTTCCTGGAAAACAACTTTATATCATCCACTTCCAAAAATCATATTTTCCTCAAAAACAAAACATATTCATTTTAAATCCATATTTTCCATGAAAATATATTATCATACTATTTAGGGTATGTTTTATATAAAAACATATTAATTCCTTTTTAAGGCGTCTTTTTCTCTCAAAACGTTATATAAAACTGTAAAAATAGTGGTAGTGAAACTCACCTTTGGGTGCGTTTATATTAAAGCAACTATTTCCACACAAATTGATCAACACATCCTATTTTCAAACAAGAATGATTTATTGAATAACATTTTCAACTACTGATTGGTTAGGATTTTAATATATTACTTCTAGAAACTTAATAGGCCAGCATGAATAACCCCCTTTAAAAATTTGACACATATACTCAGTGCCAAACCTATATGTAATAATAAAACAATAGTTTGACATAATTAATTTGTCACATGTGTAAAAGGGATTGTCGGCACAATATTCCCAAAGATATAACTATGCGATATGTATGAATGTATGTATGTATGTATGTATGTATGTATGTATGTATGTATGTATGTATGTATGTATGTATGTATGTATGGATGCATGTATGTATGTATGTATGCATGTATGTATGCATGCATCCATGCATGCATGCATGTATGTATGTATATATACATATAGGCTAGGAATTGGCTACAAATTCCAAATTTCCTAAAAAGTGTAAAAAATTATAAAACACCATAATGTCAACTATAAAAGACTCCCAAAACCCAGATGTGACATATATATATGTAGGGTAAGTTTTATGCGAGAACCACCTTTATTGTGAGAACCGCGAGAACCAATGTGAACACAACCTAAAATAGCTAAAAAAAAACCCTAAAAAAACCCAACCCCAACCCCCCACCCCCCAAAACGTAAACCCCCCAAACCCCCCCCCCCCAAAAAAAACCTAACCCCCCCCAAGCTAAGTGCTAAAAACTAAAACCCCCAAAAAACCTAAACAAAACCTAACCCCCCTCCCCCCCCCCCCCCAAAAAAACCTAAACCCCCTCCCCCACCCCCCAAAAAACTAATCCCCCCCCCTAAGCTAAAATGTTAAAAACTAAACCCCAAAAAAACCTAAAAATCTAAAAAAATAAAAAAAATCTATTTTTTTTAATATTCTATGTTAAAATCGCTACTTTTAGTAGCCAAATTTTTTTTTTTTAAAAAAAAATTTAAATTTTTTTGGCTACTAAAAGTAGCGATTTTTTTATAAAAAATATAAAAAAAAAATTGTGTGTTTTTTAGCTATTTTTAGGCATTTTTGGTTGTGTTCACATTGGTTCTCGCGGTTCTCGCAATAAAGGGTGGTTCCTAACGGATATTTGTCCTATATATGTGTATATATATATATATAGGAACGGGATCAGGAGAGAACGAATTGAAGTGTGAGAACAGTGAGAACGATTTTCAGCCATTGGATCTTTGTGATTTGTGGCTAAGATGATGCGGTGGCATTTTTGTAAATAATGGGAACCTTATAACTACCAGGAGGGGTAAAATTGGAAGATCTAAACAAAAGTGCACATTCTAATCACATGCCATTTTCCCCCATCATATTTAAACGTCAATAACTTTTTTATACGAGATTATTTTTCTTAAAAAATTACATCATAAAACTCAGCGGTTTTTTATCTTTCCAACGAGTATACTATTGATATACTTTTCGAAAAAAATGAAATGGGTTTTATGGTGTTTTTCTGAACTGGGTGTTTTATAGCGTTTTAGACTAGTTATTTTTATGGCGTTTTTTTGAACTATGTGTTTTTATGGCGTTTTAACTAAGTATTTTCATGGTGTTTTTCTAAACTGAGTGTTTTATGGCGTTTTAAACTAAGTTTTTCATGGCGTTTTTTAGAACTGGGTGTTTAAAGGCGTGTTAACTGGATTCGACCGCGGAAACGCTCGGATGTGATCAATTTTTCGTAGGGGTATTGAATAGTTACAGGTAAACGATTCGCGTGTGATAAGGTAATCATGAAACCTTGTGTTAACTGGGTATTTTCATGGTGTTTTTCTGAATTTGGTGTTTTTATTGCTTTTTATTTGAACACCCAGTTCATGTGTGTGGATTTTTTGACAATATTACCCCTTAGTGTAATTTAGCATCAATGCCACATGTCAACTCCAAAATCGTTCTCACCGTTCTCATACTTTTCACCGTTCTCTCTAAATCCTGACCCTATATATATACATACATACATACATATATATATATATATATATATATATATATATATATATATATATATATATATATATATATATATATATATAATTTAAGTATCTATAGAAAACCCACTTTAATTTAGAAACCCGGGAAACTCAAAGCTCCCGATGTTTTTTTTTCTGAAAAAATTTACACATGTTATATACATGTTTTTAAGGGTTTTGGGCAAAAGAAAATAAAAAAAGCGCCGAGTAGATATTTTTTAAAAAAATAAACAAGTTTTGGTGTAACACATGTTACAAATATAGAATGTAACATGTGTTACACCAAAACTTGTTTTTTTTAAATATCTACTCGGCGCTTTTTTAATTTTTTTTTTTTTGCCCAAAACCCTTAAAAACATGTATATAACATGTATAAATTTTTTCAAACAAAAAAAAGAATCGGGAGCTTTGAGTTTCCCGGGTTTTCTAAATTAAAGTGGGTTTTCTATACATCCTTCCTCTATATATATATATATATATATATATATATATATATATATATATATATATATATATATATATATATATATATAGGTAGAGGATCCTGTAAAAAGTGCTCAAAGTGTAAGAAGTGTGAGAAGTGTATTATAACACTATATATAATACTATATAACACCATATAAACACCGTATAACAATATGTAACACCATATAATACCATATAACACTATGTAACACTATATATCATTATATAACAAATATAACACTATAGGGTGTCTGATAGCATGTCTATGATAGATGTATAGTGTTATATTTGTTATATAATGATATATAGTGTTACATAGTGTTGTATGGTATTATATGGTGTTACATATTGTTATACGGTGTTTATATGGTGTTATATAGTATTATATATAGTGTTATAATACACTTCTCACACTTCTCACACTTTAGGCCCTTTTTACACTATCCTTACCCTATATATATATATATATATATATATAGGGGACCGCTAGAATGAGAACCACCCCGAGTTGTAAGAACCGCGAGAACCACACCATCCGGGTCGTCGTTTACCACGATTTTTTTTTACAACTAGATGTGTGTATTATAAACACATTCGTAAAAAAAAAAAAATTTAAACGCCGCGCCCGAGGGGGTAGTTTTTTACACCACAAGTTTGGTGTTTTTATTTTTTTTCTTTTTTCTTTTTTTTTACACCAAACTTGTGGTGTAAAAAACTACCCCCTCGGGCGCGGCGTTTAAATTTTTTTTTTTACGGATGTGTTTATAATACACACATCTAGTTGTAAAAAAAAATCGTGGTAAACGGCGACCCGGATGGTGTGGTTCTCGCGGTTCTTACAACTCGGGGTGGTTCTCATTTTAGCGCAATTCTATATATATATATATATATATATATATATATATATATATATATCCTACTATATCAAAAAATTAATATTAATGTTGTACGAATTCCTGAAGTCCCCACCGAAGTTATAGGCCTATGCCGACGCCTAACCTCTTGAGATCGGGCAAGATCATCACAACTTATATATAAACATTTTTAAATTTATACAACCGCCTTTACCCTAACGTTGTAATCATCCCTGTTTCTCCCCGAAACTATTATTATTTGTCCATCCTTGTTTTCCGCAAGAACAATTATTATTCAATCACTCCTGTTTTCCTGGAAAACAACTTTACATCATCCACTTCCAAAAATCATGTTTTCCTAAAAAACATAACATATTCATTTTAAATCTATATTTTCCATGAAAATATATTATCATCCTATTTAGGGCATGTTTTTTATAAAAAACATAGTAATTCCTTTTTAAGGCGTCTTTTTCTCCCAAAACGTTATATAAAACTGTAAAAAGAGTGGTAGTGAAACTCACCTTTGGGTGCGTTTATACTAAAGCAACTATTTCCACACAAATTGATCGACGCATCCTATTTTCAAACAAGAACGATTTATTGAATAACATTTTCAATTACTGATTGGTTATGATTTTAACATATTACTTCTAGAAACTTAATAGGCCAGCATGAGTAAACCCCTTTAAAAATCTGACACATATACTCAGTGCCAAACCTATATGTAATAGTAAAATAATAGTTTGACATAATTAATTTGTCACATGTGTAAAAGGGATTCTCGGCACAATATTGCCAAAGATATAACTATGCGATATATATATATATATATATATATATATATATATATATATATATATATATATATATATATATATATATATATATATATATATATATATATATATATATAGAAACGGGATCAGGAGAAAACGGCAAAAAGTGTGAGAACGGTGAGAACGAATCCTGGCCGAACACGTGGCGTGGGGCATGATCAGGGTCCGAGGGTTTTTTTTTGTCTTGTTAGTATTCTTCTCCTTTCACGATTTTCGCGTTTGATACGCTTCTTTATTTTTTGCGTGCAAGATAATTTTGGCGTTATGTAGATTTATTAATTATTTGGTGTTCTAGTATTTGTTTCTCATATTTCTTCTCTTTGAATTAATTCTTTTTGTGTCACATAGTTAATTTTTTGACGTTATGGCTTTTTCCATGTCATTTTTGGCGTTTTGTATCTTTTTGTTAATAATTCATTTCCATAGATTAATATTTTATAAAACTTCAACAACACGAAAGTCAAAGTAAACTAATAGTCTTCCGTAGGTGGGATTACATCAGAGATGTACCCATCGCTTTGTTCATCACTTTCTTCAGATTCTTCATCATCAAATTTCACTTTTGCGTATAACGACATTAGCTCGTCTCTTCTTTGCTGCAACCTATTCTTAAATATCACTGCATCCTTGGATTTTGGATCGTTTGAAGGTGTTAAATCACCGAGTTGTTCAATGATAGATAGCAACCCTGTCTTCAACATTTCTTCCATTGGCCTTGAATATTGCACCTCGTTTTTATAAGTCACTTCAAGTGTTCCTTCTTCTTCATGCAATACCCAACTGCTAAGTTTTGGTATATGAGTATCTTCAATATCATCATCATCTTCAACATCTTCTGCTGGAAACTTTCTCTCCAGTCTTTTTATTACAGTTCTCGTTCTTTCACAATCGTTGTCTATTGGAACCCCAAGGGCCAGGATATTCTTCTTAACATTTTCATTCATTCCCATCATGGCTTTTATTGTCCTTATCTTTACCAATCTCCTGTCAGAGAACTTTATGATGAATCGTTTCTCTTTCCTTTTCATTCATTCCCATCATGGCTTTTATGGCTTTTATTGTCCTTAATTTTTTTGGCGTTTTGGAGAATATGTGGCGTTTTAGTTTTTTTGGCGTGTTTGAGCTTGGGTTCTCTTGGTCTCTTTTATATTGATTTTTTTTCCCGCGTATGACAGGTAATTATGGCGTTTTAAAAAAGATAAATAAATTTAATAAAATAAATGTTAGTAATTATGTTTTCCGTCGTTTCATTTTACTGTTTTTTGCAGTTTACCGTGTTTTGTTTTCAGACTCAACTGTTTTAATTGTGTACCACGTCAAATATTTTGACAGCTGTAATTATGGCGTTTTGTTTTCTAATGGCGGTTAGATAACTATTGGACTTCTTTTGTTTTATATTCTTTGTACATTGTTTTACGCTTTTTTTTTTATAATATTAGTTGTTCAAATCAATTTTATTATAGTTTGGTATTTTTTGGGGGGCATGTTTATGGCATTATGGCGTTTTACACGTATTTGCTAATTTTGGCGTTTTATTATATTTTTCATTATAGCATTAATATGTTTTTGTTGTTTATTAACTGACATTACAAAACAAACAATAGATAAAGAAAATTAAAAAAAACAAAGTAGAAGCAATTTATGATTTTAAATCTTCAGTGTCATCAGTCTGTTTTTTCTTTTGAAACTACAAGAAATGTGACAAATAATTGGCGTTTTGTGTTTGGCGTTGTTTATTTTCTTTATTCATGTGTTAAAGTGTCTTTGTGGATGTTGGAGACATAGATCGACCCCCTGTGGGTGGATGTTATCTGCCTATGGTCTTCATTATATTCATTGAGGCCAAAGTAGCATTTACACTGATATATGTCTCTTCTTATCATCCAAACCTTCTTCAGGAACAAAGACGACAGTATGACATATGGGTGTCATCAGTCCCTGTTTTTTCAATTTTGTGCATCTCATGCAGCAAAATCTTACTACACTCACGTAACAAATCATTAAATGAAGCTTCATCCAGAACATTACTGAGGATCAAAGAAAAGATGTTTGCTGTCGTTGTATTTTTTGGCGTTTTACATTGAGTTGTAAAATTTTTTAGCAACCACTGTGTGTGTGTTTTTTTTTTGTGTTTTTTGGGTGTGATAAACGGAAGGTGGTGAGACATTTCTATTTATAGATTTTTTTTGGCGAGTAGTTTAGGCGGGATGTTATTTTTATAATAAAAAATGTAATTAACATTTATCCGGATGTAAGCTTTGGCGTTATATATAATGGCGTTTCATATTTTTTGGCGTTTTTGTAGCCAGAGAGCTTAAATAAAAACACAGAAACAAGTACAAAGTGATAAAATTGGCGTTTTGTATTTATTTGGCGTTTTATTTTTCAATGGCGTTTTATGTGAGGAATGGTTTTTTACCTTTTTACCTTTAATGAAGCGCGTCCACGTAATAAAATTGGTGTTATTTACTAAAACGCCACCACGCCAATCTAGTCCATAGATTGTTTTGATCGGACGATCAATAAGCGTTCTCACCGTTCTCACACTTTCCACCGTTTTCTCTAAATCCTGACCCTATATATATATATATATATATATATATATATATATATATATATATATATATATATATATATATATAGGGTCAGGATTTAGAGAAAACGGTGGAAAGTGTGAGAACGGTTTTGGATCGTTCGATCAAAACAATCTATGCACTAGATTGGCGCGGTGGCGTTTTCGTAAATAACATCAATTCTATTACGTGGACGTGCTTCATTAAAGGTAAAAAAGGTAAAACATCATTTCTCACATAAAACGCCGTTGAAATATAAAACGCCAAATAAATACAAAACACAAATTTTATCACTGCGTAGTTTTTTCGGTGTTTTTATTTAAGCTCTCAGGCTACAAAATGTGAAACGCATAATATATAAACGCCAAGCCTTACATCCGGATAAATGTTAATTACATTTTTTGTTATAAAAATAATATCCCGCCTAAACTACGCGCCAAAAAAATCCTATAAATAGAAATGTCTCACCACCTTCCGTTTATCACACCAAAAAAGCACACAAAAAACACAGTGGTTCCTAAACAAAATACAACTCAATGTAAAATGCCAATAAATACAACGATGGCAAACATCTTTTCTTTGATACTCAGAAATGTTCTGCATGAAGTTTCGCTTAATGATTTGTTAGGTGAGTAGAGTAAGATTTTGCTGCATGAGATGGACAAAATTCAAGAAAGAGGGACTGATGACACCCATATGTCATTTTGTCTTCTTTGTTCTTGAAGAAGGTTTGGATGATTAGAAGAGACCTATCCCAGTGTAAATGCTACTTTGGCCTCGATGATTACAATGAAGATGACGGGCAGATAGCATCCACCCACACGGAGTCGATCTATGTCTCCAACATCTACAAAGACACTTCATCACATGAACAAAGAAAATAAACCACACCAAACCTAAAACGCCATTTATTTGTGACAGTTCTTGTAGTTTCAAAAGAAGAAAGAGACTGATGACACTAAAGATTTAGATCATAAATTGCTTCTATTTGTTTTTTTAAGTTTCTTTATCTGTTGTTTGTTATGTAATTTCAGCTAAGAAACAACAAAGTACATTAATTCTATAATGAAAAATATAACAAAACGCCAAACGGGCAAATGCTTGTAAAACGCCATCATGCCATAAAACGCCACAAAAACTACCAAACTATAATAAAATTACTTTGAACAAGTACTATTATAATAAATCTAAAAAAAGCTTATAACAATGTTCAAAGAAAATAAAACAAAAAAGTCCCATCGTTATCTAAACTCCATTGGAAAACAAAACGCCATAATTACAGCCGTCAAGATTAGACGTGTTAAACCATAAAAACAGATGAATCTGAAAACAAAACACGGTAACTACAAAATAGTAAAATGAAACGACGGAAACATAATTACTAACATTTATTATACTGAAAGCCAAATACTTAGGGAATTGAATTTATTTATCTTTTTCAAAACGCCATAATTACCTGTCATGCGCGGGAAAAAAATCAATATAAAAGAAGACCATGAGAACACAACCTCAAACACGCCAAAAACATTGACTAAAAACGCCACATATTGTCCAAAACGCCAAAAACTTCAAAAATGGCTAAGGTTATTGCATGGAGGTTTGAAAGGAAAGAGAAACGATTCATCATAAAGTTCTCTGATAGGAGAAGGGTGAAGGTAAGGACAATCAAAGCCATGTTTGGTATGAATGAAGGGGTTCAAAGGGATATCCTGGCCCTTGGGGTTCCAATGGCCAACGATTGTGAAAGAACCCGAACCGTAATAAAAAGATTGAAGAGAAAATTTCCAGCTGAAGATGATGATGAAGATGATGATGATATTGACGATACTCCTCTACCGATACTTAGCAGTTGGGTGATGCATGAAGAAGTAGGAACGGTTGAAGTGACTTATCAACACGGGGTGCAATATTCATTGCCAATGGAGGAAATGTTGAAGACATGGAAGCTATCTCTCATTGAACAACTCTGTGATTTAGCACCTTCGAACGATCCAAAATCCAGGGTTGCAATGATATTCAAGAATAGGCTGCAACAAAGAAGAGATGAGCTATTGGCGTTATATGCCAATCTAAAATTTGATGATGATGAATCTAAAGAAAGTGATGAACAAAGCGACGGGTACATCTCTGATGTAATCCCATCCACGAAAGACTATTAGTTTATTTTGAATTCGTATTATTGTAATTTTATAAAATATTAATCTATGGTAATCAATTATTAACAAAAGACCCAGAACGCTAAAAAAATGACCTGGAAAACGCCATAACGCCAAAAAATTAACTATGTGACACAAAAAGAATTAGTTTAACGAGAAGAAATCTGAGAAAAATAGTAAAACGCCAAGTAATTAATGATTCTAGTTAACACCAAAATTATCTTGCACGCCAAAAATGAAACAGCATGTCACACGCAAAAATCGGGAAAGAAGAAGAATATTGAAAATACAAAAAAAAACCCCTCGGACCCTGATCATGTCCCGCGCCACGTGTTGGGCCAGGATGCGTTCTTACCGTTCTTACACTTTTGGTCGTTTTCTCCAGATCTCGTACCTGTATGTATGTATGTAT